>NW_007728491.1:204547-208026 GCF_000696425.1 Galeopterus variegatus
TCTCCTTGTAAGTAAGTTTATTTGTCCATTTGTGTTGCTATAACAGAATACCTGAGACTGGATGATTTAGAAAGAAAATGAAATTTATTGCTTACAGTTTCTGAGGCTGGGAAGTCGGAAGTCCATCTGGTGGTGGCGACAGTGACCCATGGGTCTCACATGGCAAGATGGTGGAAGCAGAGAGAGCAGAGAGAGTGAGAGAGAGACAGACTCTCCCCTTCTTTTAAAGCCCTCAGAACCACACCCATGACCACCATTTTTAATCCATTCACTACTGCAGGGTCCTACAACCCAATTAATTCTTCAAGGCTCCACCTTTCAATTACCATAATAGGATTTCCCACCCTCTTAACAGTCACAGTGGGGGCTAAGTTTCTAATACATAATACTTGGAGAATACAATTCAAGTTTCAGGGAGTTTTGGGGACATAATTTCCCCAAAGGTGCATGCTGACTATAGAGAAATTGAAATTTACCTGCTAGAACTCAGACGTACCTCAAAAATGTAACTTTATTTTCTGTGAGTTTTTTTTGCCTTCCCACAACTATCTTAATGATTGAAGAAAAAATTATTAAACTTTTCAATTAATGTTATGGTTCAAAGTAACTATTCAGTTAACCCAAAATTTAAACTCCCTATCAGGACTGTTTTTGCCCTGTTATAGGTTTTCTATTCTACCTTCTTTTCAAGATTCATCCAAATACTCATGGAGTTGGTGGGGTGGGGCCTGTGATCCATAGACTGTCATTTCATGCCATGCTAGCTGCTAGTGTAACGTGCTCTGTCCTACCTAATTACTAAACACCCTCAACCATGATTCATCTCAAGCCAGTCTTGCCATCTGGCCTTTTGAGGTTTCATATTAAAATAACACCCACTACGAAACCCGTGTTCCCTGTTGTAGCATCTAGTCAAAGCCTATTCTGTTCTATCAGTTTTCTGAACATTTTCTTGTCACTCCATCTGGTCACACAGAGCTTGCGGATACCACAGATAGGCCTCATGTAACTGGGGAAATCATTCCAGATCCATTCACTTCCTCCAACATTGTTCCTTTCTTGATCCAGGTCACATATTTTTGCTGCCATTCTGAATTCAGGGTTTCTCTGTAAGATCTGTAATCTCTTTATTCTATGTCCAGGAAATAAGAGTTCAATGTCCAATATTTTTGGATTACTCCAAATTTATTTGGGTATGTTTTACTTCTTCCAGGGGTTCAACTGAGAGAGAGAATGAAGCCAAGACCCAGTGGTGTGCTGGAGCCAGCTCATACCAGCTCATAAAGGTAGACTGTTAAATTTTTAGGAATGTTGTAAGCCAATTGTTAAATGCAGACATTATTTGAAATTATATGAACCTACATTTAAATTAATTATATTACAAACCAAGGTAATAAATACTCCAATTCATCATATCCTAATAAGTTTAACACATTTTTACTAATTTTTATTGGTATATTACTAATAAAATAGATTTTACTAATGTCTGTGCCCTTCAGGTTATTTGCATGTATTTTATCTTTCCAACATGCCATTCAATGGCTTCAGGTTGGTAGCTTGAAATTATCCATTACCTGAGAATTTACACCACGGAAATCAGCAAGTGCTGCAATTGTTACACATTTACTAGCACATCACTGCTCACGTCTCACCTCTTGCCCGTCACTTCCTTGAATTTTTTGTCTCTCCTCTCCTCCTCTTCTTTCCAGTGGTCTGAGGGTTTTATTACTTCCGCTTCATATGTGAAAAGACCTACTCCTGAATTCTCCCCTTTTTCTGGGTTAAAAAAAAAAAAAAGCAATAATACTATCTATTACTTACTAATAAAGAAGGGCAGCAGAGAACCTGCACTTTCAAACATATTATCCTCGCTGCTTAAATACTAGCTTCCCAAATCTCATCTTCATATTGAATAGAAGGACAACTCTCAGCCAAGACTCTGAATCATCCAAACTCCAAATTAATAGGGTTTCATTAGTGAAGATTTATTATAGCAACAAGTAGCAATAAATTGTCTTGAGTTCTGAATAATTCACAATTGCAAATGTGCCTCCATATTTTACCACCTTGGCATTCTTGGTTTCTCATAACTTTCTTAGTTCCTCCAATAAAGCTGATTTGATTTAACTAGTAATTAGTGAACATGAGTAATTATGTTCCCTTGGCATCTGTAACAAATGGAATTACCTCAGTACGGCAATCTCAAGGCAGAGGATTTTTCTGCTCTTCTGTTTTCACAAATGGTACAGAGGAGGTAGGTGATTGCTTCATTAGTCATTAATAATCATTTATAAAATTGAATAAACCATACACTAATGAATTTTTAAGCTTCTTACAGCTCCTACACTCAGTCCTAGTCCAATTAAGCTTTAGACTAAATCTCTATTTTCTCACTCTATTGATTAAATGGCCACTTTGCCAGATAGAATTTTAAAAAATAAGCATTTGTGAAATATACTTATTGCCAGATTCTCTAATAAAATGATTTCAGTTCCTAGACTTATGCAACATTTTCCAAGCAAAAACAAACAAATAAAAACTTGGAATAACAAAGATTCTCTCATTGGAAAATGCTAGAATTTCCCCCTGAACATTATAGGAAAGCAAGATTTCTATTATTAAAACTAAGAAAATAGTCTGGAAGGTATCAATATTGATACCTTGGAATTATGTAGTGCCTTTACTTTTCTCCTTCAAAAGAAGTAATGTGAAGTTCACCTGGGAAGAATGATCCCTGTGGGAAAATATTCTGTGGGTGATACTACGTAACTAGTTTTGTAAATTCTGGCTACCAAACCTTGACTCTAATGATTAAGCAAAGTCCAACCATCCAAGTATCATATATAGCAATAGTTGAAGGGTTTAATCTCAGGGATTTATCATAGAAAGAGACATATTTATGGAATTTATCAAAGCAATATGTGATATTGATAATGCTGCCAATATGCTTGTTATGACCAAAAGAGAATAATGAAATAACATAATAAAAGAAATAAATAAACTGTAAATGTATATATACGCTGATGAGATTCTCATATCACCTGACAATAATCCAGCAAAGCTAAAAGGAACAATCCAATCTCATCTAGATTTTGCAGCCACAGTGCTCTCCTTTCAAGTCTTTTAACGTGGGATAGCTCTTTCTCCTTTTCAGCCCTTATCAATAACTGCAATTATTTTTTCTAAAGTGTTTAACTAGAAGTAACTGAGTGATTATTGCACTTCTGCAGATGTTTGCTTTCTTCAAAGTGCTCTACAAAAAGTGAATTGCCTACTTTGCTGTTATGGGAATAGCTGTATCTTGTTTTAACTTTATACAGTTGACCCTTAAACAACACAGGGGTTAGAAGCACCCACCCCCTGCAAAGTTGAAAATTCATGTATAACTTTTGATTCCCCCCAAATTTAACTACTAATAACCTACTGTTGACCAAAAACCTTACCAATAACATAAACAGTTGATTAACTCATATTTCATA
>NW_007728491.1:208462-209958 GCF_000696425.1 Galeopterus variegatus
ACCTACTGTTGACCAAAAACCTTACCAATAACATAAACAGTTGATTAACTCATATTTCATATACTATAAGTTTTTTATACTGTATTTCTACAATAAACTAAGCTACAGGAGAAAAAAAGCAAGCTAGAGGGAAAAAATAGTAAGCTAGAGAAAAATAAATCTCCAAAAATTTTCCAATATATTTATTTTTAAAAATCCGCCTGTAAGTGGACCCCTGCAGTTCAAACTAATGTTGTCCAAGAGTCAACTGCACTGTGTTCTTACCCACTGCTCCGTGAAAGTCACCCCTCTGCCATGATGTAAATGTTCTATGTGTGCAGAGCTTCTCCATCTATGGTGGGAAAGGAAAGAGTTAAACTTTCCTTACAGATTTGAGATAAAAATGGATTTTACTTCATATAGCCAAATATACTTTTTGTGGACAATGCATCCACCAACAATCGTAGCACAGTTTAAGGCATCATTGTTTAACATTTCACGCCCAATACCTTTTATGCCACAAGTTCCTTGCAGATTGGTGGTCTCACTTACTTTTGAAAATTATCAGAATGGCTAGTTAGAGCAGTTATCATTTCCCTATTTTACAGATGAGGAAACTGACTGCTGAAAATATTAACTGGTATTTCCAAGGTCAAAATAATTGGTGACTGAGTTGATATTAAAAACAAACTTTCATATGGGTAAACGTTTATGATACATTTTGAAATTCATTTTAAAAATACGGAAATAGCAAAAATGCACATGAAGATTATATACATAATAGAATATTAATTGAAAATATATACATAAAAAGAAGAAATACTAGTAGTAAAGCACATTTTATAAATATCATGTTCTACGCTGTGATATACACTGGGTTTACAAAGATGAGCAGACATGCTCCTTGCCGCTGTGGAACTAATAACCTAATGAGGGAGACAAATGTTAATCAAAAAACCACAAAAATAAATATATAACAGCACTTTATGAAAGGATAAACGAAAAGCAAGTGCTATGCATATCATCTAGTTAATATAAATGAGGACTCATCTGACCCTGAGGAAGTTCATTGAGGCTGAAAACAGAAAAATGACTAAAAGTCAACCAGGTGAAGTTGATGAAGAAAAAGATTGTGGATGATTTAAAAACAATTTTTCTTTTTAGTTTTCTGACTTTCCGAATTTCTAAGAAAGCTAATGTTACTTTACTAATCAGAATCAATGTATGGCAGCTCTTTAAAAAACAAACAAACACTTCGTTTGACTCCTGATTTTGTCTTTGGTAGAGTATCTTTTAATCAGTATTAACAAACCTCCTAGCAAAATCAACTCTAAAAGCTAAAATTAAAGAAAGAATAACAAAGACAAAAAAAACTTTAATAACGTAGAAACCTGAGGGGAAGAAAATTCATTATGGCAAGACAAATTCTCTGCCACTTTTCTTTTTAAGGAATTTCCTAATTAATAAGTGAAGTGGGCCAGATTCTAATTAATATGTGAAGTGGGCCAGAAAACCTA
>NW_007728491.1:211361-215142 GCF_000696425.1 Galeopterus variegatus
ATTAATATGTTTTCAAAAACTGTCAAGATGAGAATTTTGCCCCCCCAAAAAAGAGTTTATTTTTTAAAGAAAATGAAAACACCCAATCTGAAAAATATAGTAACTTATTGAGAATAAACTAGATGGTTTTAAGAGCATATTAGCTTAGATTAATATATAATGATTTCGTAAAATGAGTCAGGGGAAGAAAAAGTATTGAGTTTTTGTTTGTGATAAAAGTTAAGCTGTTATCAGCTCAATATAGACTGGTATAACTCTAACATGATTTCTGTAAGCTTCATGATAACTACAAAGCAAATCCTCATAGCAGATAACATAAAAGATAACGAGAAAGGAATCAAGCATATGAGTACAACAAAATTATAAAAATTACAAAGGGAGACAGCAAGAGAGGAAGAATAAAACAATAAACTATAAAATAAAAAACAATTCACAAAATAGAAATAATAAGTCCTTGGCTATCAATAATTACTTTAATCAAAAATGAATTAAATTCTCCAATCAAAAGACACAGAATGGCTAAATGAATAAAACAAAAACCAAGATCCAACCATATGCTGCTAAATATAGATTTACTTTAGCTTTAAGGGCATACACAATTTGAGAATGAAGAGATAAAAAAGATATACCAGTCAAATAGTAACCAAAAAGGAGCAGGATTGGCTATGCTTATATGAAACAAAATAGACTTTATGTCAAAAACTGTCACAAGAGAAAAATAAGGCAATTATACAACAATAAAATGGTCAGTTCACCAACAAGATATGACAATAGTAAACACGTTTGCACCCAACATCAAAGCAACTAAATATATCAAGCAAATATTAACAGAACTGAAAGAAGAAATAAACAGGAATATAATAATAGTAGAGGACTTTAATACCCCACTTTCACCATTGGATAGACCATCCAGATAAAAAATCAATAAGAAAACAGAAGATTTGAACACCTTTACATACAAAATGACCCTAAAAGACACTTATGGAGCATTCCCCTCAACAGTAGCAAAACACATATTCTTCTCAAGTACACACAAAACATTCGTCAGGATAGATCATATGTTAGGCCACAAAAGAAGTTTTAACACATTCTAAAAGACTGAAATCAAATCAAGTATCTTTTCTCACCACAGTAGTATGAAATTAGAAATCAATAACAGGAGGAAAATTGGAAAATGTATAAATATGTGGAAATTAAACAATACAGTCTTGAACATGTAATAAGTCAAAAAAGAAATCAAAAGGAAAATCAAAAAATATTTTGAGAAAAATGAAAATGGAAACACACAAAAAACAAACTTATGGGATGCAACCAAAGTAGTTCTGTGAAGAAAGTTTATAGCAATAAAATGTACATTAGGGAAGATGAGAGATGGAAATAAACAAACTAACTTTTCACCTCAAGGAATTAGAAAAAGAAGAACTAAGCCCAAACTTAGCAGAAGAAAGAAAATAACAATAATCAAAACAGAAATAAATAAAATAGACTAGAAAAACAATAAAATAATTGATAAAACTGAGTTGCTCTGAAATAGTAAACAAAATTGACATTTAGCTAGACCAACTAAGAAAAAAAAAAGTTTGAATAAACAAAATCAGAAATGTAAGAGAAGATAACCGATGCCACAAAAATAAAAAGAATCATTAGAGACTACTATAAGCAATTATATGCCAACAAGTTGGATAACCTAGAAAAAATGAATTCCTAGAAACATACAACATCCCAAGACTGAATCATGAAGAAATATAAAATTTAAATAGAACAATAGCAAGTATGGAGATCAAATTAGTAATCAAAAACTTCCCAACAAATCAAAATCCAGGACCACATGGCATCACAGGTGAATTCTACCAAATATTTAAAAAGAATTAATACCAATCCTCCTTAAACTCTTCCAAAAAATTGAAGAAGAGGGAATGCTTTCAAACTCAATTTATGAGGCCAGCATTGCTATGATACTAAAGTCAACAAGAACACTAGCAGAAAAGAAAATTACATGCTAATATCCCTGGTGAATATAGATACAAAAATTCTCCACAAACTACAAGCAAACTGAGTTGACCAGCACATTTAAAGAATCATTTACCATGATCAAGTGGGATTTCTCCTTGGAATGAAAGGATGTTTCAACATAGGCGAATCAATAAAATGAAGGACAAAAGTTATATTATTATATCAATGGATACAAAAAAAATTTGACAAAATTCAACATCCATTCATGGTGAAAACTCTCAACAGATTAGATATAGAAGGAATGTACTTCATTACAGTAAAGGCCATATCAGACAAACCCACAGCTGATATCGTATTCGACAGTGAGATGCTCACTTCTTACTGCTTTTATTCAACAAAGTACTGAAAGTCCTAGCCAAATTAATTAGGCAAGAGAAAGACATAAAAGGAATCCAAAATGGAAGGGAAAAGTTAAATTGTCTCTGCTTGCAGATGACACGGTCTTATACACAGAAAACCCTAAAGACTCCATCAAGAAGCCAATAGAACTCATAAATTCAGTAAAGTGGCAGGATATAAAATCAACAGGCAAAAATCAGTAGCATTTTTATACACTAACAACAAATTATCCAAAAAATAAATCAAGGAAGCACCTCACTTTTACAATAGCTATAAAAAACAAACAAACAAACAAAACTTAGGAATAAAGTTAACCAAGACTTAGGAATAAAGTCGACCAAGGAGGTAAAAGATCTGTACACTGAAAACTATAAAACATTGATGAAAAAACTGAAGACACAGATAAATGGAAAGATACCCTTTGTTCATGGATTGGAAGGATTAATATTGTTAAAATGTTCATACTACCCAAAGCAATCTACAAAGTAATCCCTATAAAATTCCAATGACATTTTTCACAGAAATAGAAAAAAGAATTCTAAAATTTTTATGGAACCACAAAAAAACACAAGATGCCAAAGCAATCTTGAGCAAAAAGAACAAAGCTGGAGGCATCATACTACCTGACCTCAAAATACATACTACAAAGTTATAGTATCTGAATAGCATGATATAGGCATAAAAACAGACACATATACAATGTACAGAATAGAGAGCCTAGAAATAAATTCACACATTTATGGTCAATTGATTTTCATAAAAATGCCAAAAACACACAATGGGGAAAGGATAGTCTCTTCAGGAAATGGTGTTGGGACCACTGGATATCCACATGCAGAAGAATGAAATTAGATCCTTATCTTACATCTACAAAAATCAACTGAAAATGGACTAAAGACTTAAACATAAGACCTGAAACTGTAAAACTACTAGAAAAAAGGCTTAAGGGAAAAGTTTCATGACATTGGTCTAGGCAAGGTGTTTTGGATATGACCCCAAAAGCTCAGGCAACAAAAGCAAAAGTAGGTAAATGGGATTACATCAAACTAGAAAGCATTTGCACAGCAAAGGAAACAATTGACACAGTAAAGAGACAACCTGTGGAATGGGAGAAAATACTTGCAAACTGTACTTCTGATAAGGAGTTTATATCTGAAATATATAATGAACTCAAACAACTCAATGGTAAAAAAAAACAAATAACCCAATTTAAAAATGGGCATAGAATTGGAATAGACATTTCACAAAAGAAGACATACAATGACCAACAGGTATATAAAAAAATGCTCGGGCCGGCCCGGTGGCGCACTGCTACAGTGCACTGCTTGGGAGCGCGGCGGCGCTCCCACCGAGGGTTCGGATCCCACATACAGACCGGCGGCTCACTGGCTGAGCGCGGTGTGGGAGCAAAACCGGGGGATGCAATCCC
>NW_007728491.1:215531-220723 GCF_000696425.1 Galeopterus variegatus
ACACTGAGGGTTGCGATCCATTGCCGGTCATGAAAAAAGACAAAAAGGAAAAAAAAAAATGCTCAACATTACTAACACCAGGGAAATGCAAATTAAAACCATAACAAGATATGACCTCACACCTGTTAGAATGACTATTATCAAAATGACAAATAATGAAAAGTGTTGGCAAGGATGTTGTGAGGAAAATAGGATAATTTAGTCAGGCTCCCTCGGCTCAGGTCTGGTTAGGGTTTGAGCAGTGCATTTCTTGTAAACAAGTTGTGTGTGAGTGGAGTTAGTGTACATGTGCACCCATGTATCTTTTTAGGTAATTGCTATTGTGTGTTCTTCAGTTTGTGAAGCAGAAGCTGGCTGGCAGAGCTCGTGTCTAAAAATAGAGCATGTTTACTCTGCTGGCAGCTGCTCAGTTTTTTCTTTGGACTTTGCCAGTAGCAGTTGAGTTTCTGAGTTTCTGTTTGTACTGCCTAGCTGTCAGACGTGTGTGTGCTTAATAAAGACTATTCCTTCTTCAACCAAGGCTCCCAGGACATTTTTGCCAGTTACCTAGCTCAGAGACCTGCATGTGAAGGGTTTGTGATGGGCTTGAGGGGTTTGTGAACTCCAGACCCTAGCCCTAGCTCTACAGATGTTGAGAAAAGGAAACCCTTGCACACTGTTGGTGGGAATATCAATTAGTATAGCCATTATAGAAAACGATATGGGGGTTTCTCAAAAAATTAAAAATAGAAATCTAAATGATCCAGTAATCCCACTACTGGATATATATTCAAAGGGAATGAAATTGGTATGTCAAAGAGATATATGTACTCCCACATTCACTGCAGCATTGTTCACAGTAGCCAAGATATGGAATTAACCTAAGTGTCCATCAACAGACAAATGAATAAAGAAAATGTATATATATATATATATACACACAGTGAAATACTATCCCACCTTAAAACAGAAGGAAATCCTGTCATTTGAAACAATGCGGATAAACCTGCAGGACATTATGCTAAATGAAATAAGCCAGGCACAGAAAGACAAATATCGTGTGATCTCATTTATAGGAGGGTACTTCAGAAAGTTCATGGAAAATAAAATTAAAAGATAATATGAATCTTTCCATGAACTTTTTGAAGATGCTTCATAGGTGGAATCTAAGAAAACCAAACCCGTAGAAACAGAGAGTAGAATGGTCATTACCATAGGCTGTGAAAGAGAGAGGGTAGGATTGGGGAGATGTTTGTCAAAGAATACAAAATTTCAGCTAGACAAGATGAATACACTTAAGAGATCTACTGTACAACATGGTGACTGTAGTTAATCACAAAGCATTATACACTTGAAAATTGCTGACAGTAGATTTTTTGTTGTCACCACACACAAAAAGTAAAGAGATGAATACACTTAAGAGATCTACTGTACAACATGGTGACTGTAGTTAATCACAAAGTATTATACACTTGAAAATTGCTGACAGTAGATTTTTTGTTGTCACCACACACAAAAAGTAAAGTAATGAATATGTTAATTATCTTGTTTAGCCATTTCACAATGTATACATGTATCAATATATCATGTTGTACATCGAGTTTTTATTTGTCAGTTAAAGAAAATAAATTTTAATATATGCTATCTCCATATATGACCTTCTCAGACAAACCCAAAATGAGGAATATTCCAAAAACAATTGATGTTTATTCTTCAAAATTGTGAATACCTTGAATGACAATGAAAAATTAGTCACTCTCTATATGTATTAAAAAAAATAGAGCGATATGATAACTAAATAAAACATGTGATCTTGAGCTGGTTCCTGTAGTGAAGGGAAAAAACAATAAAGGATATTATTGAAATAATTAACAACATTGAAATATAAACAATATGAAATGTGTATTAAATAAAAGTATTCTATCAGTTGCTAACTTTTCTAAATTTGATAACTGTACTTGGGTAAGAGTAGAGTGCATAAGTAAACTGTAAAATTCCTACAATGAGATATACGTTTGTTGTCTCCCATACATCTACATCTAAAGAAACACTGACTTGATTAAAACAAACTGCTTCCCATACACCCTCAATTTGCCAGTTAGAAAAGATTGACCCAATACAATCACGCAAAAGTCCAATTAAGCATATTTTACTTGTCAAGACAAGGTATTTTGTAATCCCCTCTACTGTGCGGTACGACTGTGAAGGTACCATATCCAAGTTATCTTGAGAGTTTTGCTTGGTGACCTGGCACCTGAGGTTGCCCACCCGCCCAACCTGTTGTGTAATTGTTCCCCACTGGTTTTCTCTTGAATCAATACAGAGAGAAGAGCAGAAAGGCATTTATTTATTTGATTGAAAAATAGTACACACTTGAAGATAGTTCTAGTTTCACTTAAACTTGGAGCAATGTTTATACAATTTCTTTGGGCCTTGAAGAAACAACTGATTCATTTCCAAGACAGTACATTTGGAATTAGAGGCAGACCAAGCTCCTCACACCATTTAAATAGATGATTCTCCCCATGGGCAGACTTACTCGTAATCATGAGAAGAAGACAGCCAGCTTGGTGCTTTTTATTTGATTTTAACTCTGATAATCAAAAATATACTAGTTTTTTAGATCACACAGTGTGTTTCTAAAGAAAATAATTGATTTAGCCCTTTAAATCCTTGCTGGAACAATAAACAGAAGGTTTTAGCCATATCCTGGTAGGAAGTAAATTTCTTCTTAAGAGTAAGTTAATTCTTTGTAAGTAACAGGAACTTTTTAAATTCCTGAGGATACCATTTATCAAATTATTGTAGCAGTTTCCTTCTTACACTCCAGGGTCCAGAAAGATTTAATGAGCCTTGGAAAGTTCCAAAGTTACTTTTAGGCAGTAATTTATAACTTGGGGAGCTTAGCCAAGCACAATGGAATGTTTCTTTGGATGGCTTTGTAGATAAAGGCCAGATGAAAAAGGATGGATTCTGAATAAGGAAAAAACTTCTCCATGAGATAAGCTTTATTTTATCCTATCATGTAGCATTGCAAACAGTCTTATATTTCATATGTAATACATGTAGCAAAATGCCTTTGAACTCCTTATTACTTGTTTATATTTATTCTAGTGTCTTAAGCTCAACAAGCATATAAACATCTTCTTTCAGGGTTTGAGAGATGCTTTTGGATCTAATTATGTGAATTTTTTATTGAAACATAATTGATTGTGCATATTTGTAGGGTACAGAGTTGAATATCAATACCTGAGTACAATGTGTGATGATCAAATCATGATAATTGGTATTTTCATCATTACAGAACATAATCATTCTTTGTGTCTGTTAACCAATTTCTCCCTAATCCTTCTCCACTCCTCCTTTCCCACCTCTAGTAACCAAAGTACTGATTTCTCCTTCTGAAAGCTTAATGTGTGATTGTGATTGTGATTGTTCTTTCTTTCTTTTTCTTTCTCTTTCTTTCTTTCCTTCTTTTTTTATTTGTTTGTTTATTTTTTAGCTCCCATATATGAGTGAGGACATGCAGCATTTCTCTCTCTGTGCCTGCCTTATTTCACTTAACATAATTTTCTCCAAGCTCATCCATGCTGCTGTGCATGGCAGAATTTCATTCTTTTTTATGGCATTCATGCACAGTTTCATTCAACCATCTAATCTTTGTAGAATAATGAAATCACAGTTTTGTGACTCTAATTCTCTGGTGCTCTCTTTGTTTTTCTGCCTCTTCTGACATATATTTCCCCTGTGCCCCGTGTGGTAACAATACCTGTTAATCCCTAAATGTCAGCTATAGGAGAAACCATAGAAACCAAAGCATTTGTTTATTACAGTAATTCCTAAGGCCAGTTCAGCTTCAGGCTGAATGCAAATTTATCCCTTATAATAACATAAAATGTATTCTTTATATCTGTGATCAAAACAGACTGAAAAGTTTAATTTAAAATAGAAATTCAAAAGAATTTGAGCATGTTAAAGTTTCTTAAGATGGGAAAGGAGAATAGGGAAAGTATCTGGTTAAATGAATATGATTAAGAGATTAAATTTGTTCCCATTTAAAAGTCTACATGAATTTCTATTGAACATAGTAATTGGTCATATGGGCTTATTAAGATGGGAAAGGAGAATAGGGAAAGTATCTGGTTAAATGAATATGATTAAGAGATTAAATTTATTCCCATTTAAAAGTCTACATGAATTTCTATTGAACATAGTAATTGGTCATATGGGCTTATTTTGTCAATCTCCTATTACAACAGGAAAGAAATAAAATTGTGTAAACCCAAAGGACAAAGAGAATAGAGGAGAACGCAGTAGACATAATAATTCAGCAACTTTTGGAAAACATAAAGCAAATGGAAGAACAGTACCTGACTCAGATGAGCAGGGGAAGCTATAAGTTAAAAGGCATCAGAAATGGTAAATATGTGAATATGCATAAAAATAAATTATTTTTCCTCTTAATTTCTTTAAAATACATATGATAGTTTAAATTGAATTCTCAACCTTTTTTTNTTTTTTTACTATTGCTCCCAAGAAGTCATTTTAGGCACTTTTTCCCCCTATCACTTCACCCTCACGTAAAATTTTTATGTCCAAGATATATTGCACATTTCTTTATTTGTTACATGTATATCTGTGCTTTATACATAAAAAATAAACTTACTTTCTTTGTTCAATGCATCATTCAGAATGACTAAATTTTTAAAAGTTGAAAGTTAAATTTAAAATATTAAAAAACTAGTGGTATGTAACTTAACTTTGTAACTGCATGATCACTGCTGAGCAAATTTTAATATAATTTATTTATTTGTATAAATTATAATGTATAAAATTAATATGCAAATTAGCAACATATGTAAATACACAATAATCATTTTTGAAACTTAATTTTTGAGAAAAAGTAATATTAATTAAAAATTAAATTTCTTAAAAATTATTTTTAATGAACTTAATTTTTGTTTGATATGAACAAACAACTTTTAACTAGATATTCATTGGATATTGTTGACCTTTTTTTCAGGACTTGACATAATGATGAGTTCAATAACTTCCATATACTTCAATATCTATTCTGAATAACTATTGAATAACTATTGAAAAACTATTTTTATTTAATTCTCAAGCCCAAGTTACACATAAAAACACTGAGGATAGGTAGCCAAGGGCAGCCAATAGACATGAGTAGGCCACCTCTTATATATGCCTTTGAG
>NW_007728491.1:221021-238583 GCF_000696425.1 Galeopterus variegatus
GATAGGTAGCCAAGGGCAGCCAATAGACATGAGTAGGCCACCTCTTATATATGCCTTTGAGATAGAGCAATCAATTAAAAAAGAAAGCCATCTAGTCACCACTGTTTTGTAGCTCTAATCTCATATGCATTTCGTGTATCTTCCATGAACTCAATGTCAGTGCTGCTCATGACAAGAAAACCCAACAAGAGAGATTAAATTCTAAGGGCTGAGGTTGTGTCAGGCAGGGTTGAGTTCTATAGGGCCACAAACCATTGCAATATCCAAGAATTTTCCACCACCCCCACCAACAATCAATTTTCATCCTCTTGAAAAAAATCCCATTTCTGTTGTGAATGTAGAACTTAAAGCAAAAATTGTTAGCAGTTTATCATGGAGTTTCCATGAAAACTATAGCACGAAAACTATAGGGTGAGAAAGAGTGAAGTCCTGGCTTTGGTTTGCTTCCTTTTCTCTCTCTCTCTCTCTCTCTTTTTTTTTGTTCTTCATAAATAGATTGGTGTAATAAAATAAAGAAAATATTTTAATAAAATATTAAAATTACATTGCCAAGAATGCATATTATATGTTTGCACTTTTTTTTTTTTTTTGGTCTTTTCTCGTGACCGGTAGGGGATCGCAACCCTTGGCTTGGTGTCCTCCACACAGTGCTCAGCCAGTGAGCGCACAGGCCAGTCCTATATAGGATCTGAACCCGCGGCGGGAGCGTCGCTGCGCTCCCAGCGCTGCACTCTCCCGAGTGCGCCACAAGGCCGGCCCTATGTTTGCACTTTTAAAAATCTAGTATATATAAATGTCCTTACTTCTGATTACATACAAAATGCTGCCACCCCCTTCCTCGTCCTCCCACCCTAACCTCTCCCCCCAACTGTTCTGCAATATTTTAGAATGTAAAAAATAATAATAACAATTAATTAATTAATTAAAAAATAAATTTTAAAAATCTAGTATATACAAAGTCCTTACTTCTGATTACACACAAAACATTAGTGAGTCTATTGAAGCAAAATAAGCATAACAGGATGGTTTGGGGTAGCCAGGGAATAATGAAAGATAATAAAGAACAAAGTAAAACAGGTTCCACCAGGGAGCAGAACTCCAACTCCTCTAATAGGTCTCATCTCAAATGTCTGTCCTCCATCCTTTCCTGACATCCAAAACTAATTCCATTTTCTTTATACTTTCTCATAGTATCAAATTTGTTATTACATACGTTTCATGCGTGTTTATTTAATAATTATCAGTTTTACCTAGTAGGCTGAAAGTATACTCATGAAAACAAGGATCATATTTATTTTACTGACAATTTTATTCATGGTTTCAAATGAACCTGAAAAACAGGCTTTCAAAATACTTCCAATTTGAGGGTGGATCGAGAACTACTTTGAGAATCTTAAGATCAAATTTTGACAGACTGGTAAGAAAAAGTGGCTATTTATCAGGTCATAAAAAGAATAAACACAGTTAAACAACAAGCCTCATTTTTGCAAGAGTTTGAAATACATGTCGAGAAATCAGGAAATTATGTCCGTATATCACACACCATCCTTTGTCAACAGAAGTTTGAGATTTTTGTTACTATAAGATTGTTTTTTGTTCTTCGGAGTTTGTCTGTTTTAAAAAGCAGCCTCCTCAAATGCTTTTCGATTTGTTCCTGTTCTTTCATTTTTCTCTCTTCTCTGGTCACAGTCCTGCTAATAATAACGTAGAAAGATGATTGGGACCACTGTCTCCCACTGCCGATCAAACATGCTCAGCACGTGTTGATGGGACTGTTACTCTCCCAAACATTTGACTGAGACAACCTCCCTCCCTACTTGAAGAACGTCAATGAAATTGATATTTCTTTCTATAATCTATGTCTCAAAGAGAGGGTATGTTCCGCTCTCACTGCCTTTCACCTTTTCACTGTTGGTAAAACTTGGAGTTGTTTACATGCTCCAACAAAGCATTTCTTTCTTTGCCTTGCAGCCACAAACCTAGCCAAGGGCCCGATAATCCCTGACCTGGATTTTTTTCTTCCTTCTTTCTTTCCTTCAGTTTTGCCCCGTGCCCAGAGGACCACATCACTATCATTAGCTTTTCAGTAGTTTTCCACAGCCTCCGAATTCAGGATGGGAATTTTCCCTCAAAGCATTTCATCAGAGCTATTTCAAGGACCTCACATCTCCCTGTGTTGCTTTCATTGCCTTTCTTATTAGCTACTCACAACCCAGAGAATATGCATGTTAAATCCAGGCCCCTCAAAGCTCTCTCAAGAGCCACATATGCACGTAGAATGGCCTTTCTCTCTCAGCCTCCTTCTTCCATCCTATAGACTGATGCTAGAGGACCCTACCTTGAGGAAGCTGTCCTGATTTGGAAGAACAATTTTTAGCTTCCTCTTTCCATACAACCATAGGGGGTAGAGTAAAGCATTTTTAGTAGACATTTAACTAATTTATTACTTTCTACTATTGCTGGTGATTGTATGTAGCACACAGAGAGCAGGCGATGTGCACCATTAACACAACTGTGCACAGGGCTCAGGGCTGACATCCACCGGGATACGGGGTCTGGATGAACTGGACAGCATCCATTCTGATTAAGCAGTGCCATGTCATGCAGTTGCGAAAGTGTTCAAATAACTCTTTTGAAATTATTTGCAATGGTTTGAAAATCATAAAGTATATCTTAGTTACGGATCACTTGTTTGTAAAGTAACAAAAATATATTCAAACTTTCATAAGTGAAAGAGATAATTTATTGGAAGGAAAAGGTGCACCTTATGAAATACAAGGGAAGGAAGTGCAGCTGGGCCTCACAAGAGACAACATTTCCATTCTCTGGGGCCACGTGGTCTCATATCTGCACATTTCTTTAAGTTCCCACCTCATTCTTTTTCTCTCCAAAGAAAGGCATTCTCTCCTTCTCCTAACACGTGGTGTAAGCAAGCTTTACATTCTGTTTAAGTAGAATTTCTGGGTCCCACTCCCCAAGCTTGACACATGAAATCCAACTGGCCCTCACCCATTTTTGGCCTATCAGCTTTGTCTAAGGGGCAGAACCCTGGGGCCTGCAGCTAACTCAGCAAGTCCTGTAGGATTAGAGTTTTTGAAATCAGACCAGACAGATGTTCTCCAAGAAAGCATAGGGCCAGGAGAAAATAGAGGCATAGATAATGACCTGCATTTTTAGAAGACACAATATTTGAATAAATATTAAAGAAATATTTCTAAAAGAAAAATAATTTGCTTATGTATTTTGTTTGTTTTTTCTTTCCTCACCCCAATATATTGGAAATTCCATGAAGGCAGGATTTGTTTTTTTTCTATTTTGTTTACTGGTCAAGTGCTTAGAACAGCACCTTGCCGTAAATTTTTGCAAAATGGGTGAATAAAAGCCTTTGGATAATAATAATGGTGATAATTACAGTGAATATGACCTAAAGACAAGAGAAAAAGTGGCTGCATACACAAGGGAAGTTATGATTTCCATGATAGGTAGATTTCTCATAATCTTCAGTACTTCTTACTTTTCTTTTCTTTCCAACTACCATTATTGTTGAGCTGAAGTTCTCAGAAGAACTAACCAAACTTATTTATCTTTGAATCTTTAAGTCCGAGTGTAATGCTTGATGTATAATAGGTGAATATTTATGGATTAAATGAAATAGAAGAATCAAGATACTCTTGCTCCCATAGCACTTTGAAAAGTACTTTGCAAAGTATAAAACACTACCCAAATATAAGGTTGTCATTTTCAGCATAGTGGAGCTTTAGGAAAATTACTTTGGTAACAGTATTCAAGATGCATGGGACAACCATTGATCAAGAAGTAAACTAGAAAGCTGACCCAAGAGTCTAGGCAAGACCCACCTGACCTCAAGCTGCTTTTTTGTTGCCTTTTCCCAGAAGATCTTGAGTTAGAATATACTCCAGGTTTCTCTATAATCCTAGAAGACGTAAAACTTACCGAGGTTTGACTTGTTTTATCTCAAATTAGATTTCTATTACTGTCTACATTAGACCAGTTTTAGATTAGGAGCCTCGATAGTAGTTTATTTCCTTTTCATTCTAAAGAATTGCAAAAGGTTTTGCTCAATCTACTATCATTATATGCATTGTTCAAAAATTTGGCAAGTATGTAAATAAAAATAATTCTTAGAGCACTTTGCTGCAGGAAAGATTGTTTCCTCTTATGCCTATATAGTGGAATTAGCAAAGGGCACATATGTATAGGCATAATGTAATATGCAGCAATTTTCTCACAAATTTATTGTGTGTAGACAACTCATTCTATGTGGATCAAATATAAAAATGAATATTATTCAGACCTGGTCATCAAGGAACTTCAAATCTATTAGATGGAGTAAGAAGGGTGGGTGACAATGAAGCATTTAATAATCATAACATCTGGCAATACCAGGTGAGTTCCACATGAGAGTTTAAAGGGTAGAGGAATCATGTCATATCTGATCTAAAGGGTGAAAGCAATTCAAAAATTTAGAAAAGGTTTAAGAAAAAAACACATTTGCAATGGCCCTCAAAGAGGAGATACACAATACACTAATATTTCAAAATTCAAAACTGGGGAAGAAAAAGTTGTAAAGAAAGAATACAATGGCAGGAGAAACTAGACAATTTGGGGGACCAGCAAGTTGTCCAATTTGGCTGGATGGTGGAGCATACAAAAGGAAGGAGAGAAAGTAAGTCTAAAGAAGTAATGAAGGATCAAACTGCTAAGGGTTTCAAATATTAGGTACTGGAACTCTGTTCCTGATGGAGTTTGGATGTGTTGTCCCCTCCAAAACTCATGTGGAAATTTGATCTCCAATGTGGCAGTGCTGGAAACTGATTGAGTCATGGGGGTGGATCCCTCATGAATGAATTAATGCTCTCCCTGGGGGAGGAGGGATTAATGAGTGAGTTCTTGCTCTATTAGTTCCTGTGAAAGCTTGTTGCTTAAAAAGACCCTGACACCTTCTCTCTCTCTCTCTCTTGCTTCCTCTCACTTCCTGTCACCATGTGATCTGCTTGTACCCGCTGGCTGCCTGCCACTTTCCGCCATGAGTAGAAGCAGCCTGAGGCCCACACCAGATGCAGCTGTCCCAGAATTGTAAGCCAAATAAACCTCTTTCCTTTATAAATAACCCAGTCTCAGGTATTTCTGTTATAGCAACACAAAATGGACTAAAACAGTTCCTAATCCAGTAGTTTCCTTAAAAGAATGACATTGGGGTTTTGAGTAGGGTTGTGCCACTGAAAGGTGAGCTCTAGAATGAATAACCTGGCAGTGTCGTTTAGGAGGAATTACAGAAGGAGTCCTAAGGCTCAGAGACCAGTTGAGCCACTGCTGCAGTCTTCAAGGTGTGAGTTCATAAGGGCTGGAAGTGGAGCTATAGCCACAGACATGATGGTGAGGTGGAAACAATGGGGTGTGCGTGGACAAGAGACACTGCAGGGATAATAGCTCCAAGATTTAGCACTGGGAAGGGCAGGAGGAGTGGGGGAGAAAGGATGTGATCACTGTGATGTGGTGTTCTATTCATACATTATTCGTGAAAATTAGGATACTGAGACAGGTGAACTAGGAAACAATCAACACAAATGTGACAGATAAACCCATAGATGTAGATGAAATCTCTAATGAAAGAAAAGAGGCTGAGGGTAGAATCCCAGATGGGTATAGGAAGAGAATCACAGGGAGGCAAAAGAGGAATTTCCTGAGTGTTGAGAGCAATACATGCCTGGTATTGTGTCCAGGAAGCCGATAGTGGATTGAGAGGAGGTCATTCAGTTTGGTGATTAGGAAGTTAGTGATGGTGACTGAGAGCACAGCTCATATATATAGGCTGGCTGTATTTATAACCCACATTGCAAAGACTGAAGTGAATGAGGAGTAGATGGTAAGATACCAAAGTTTAGACTATCCTTCTCATAATAACAAAAAGAGAAAAAGAGTGTGGTAGCCTCAGGTCCAAAGCAACTTCTATTTCCTCCACATTTGGGAGTTTTGATCTATGATTTCCCAAGTGAAATAGTTCAATGTGCCGTTTCACTTCATCTACTCACATATTGACTGACAAAGTACACTCTAAAGGGCTTGTGAAATAGATGGGGTCATTAGCCTTGCCTCGAACAAGAAATTATACTATTTTTGCTGTAATAAGTTAGCATATGGATACTTAGCGTGTGAAAGAGCCTTCAGATAGTGGCTTCCACTGTTCACTATCTTATATTTGGGGTTATTTTCTCAGCAGAAAATATCATTTGGCTATGAATCTATCATCATTAGGAGAGGAATAATGGTTTGTAACAAAATACATATTCTCTTTCTGGAAAAATGGTAATCGCTCCATCTTAACTTTCCATGTCCTGGCTCTAATTTCCTCCTACACCCTTCTGTTCCTTTACAACACCCTCGGCTTTCTACTGGTCAGTCACTAGCAACTTTCCATGTTATGAAAATACAAGGCAGTTTGTGTGAAAAGGTATTTCCTGTCACCAGCCAACACTTTAGTAATCCTGCAGTTGCTGAAACAGCTCAGCTGGTAAATTTCACAGCATGCTTCATTTCTGAGCAGCACACATCTGAATATTGTATAGAGAGTACCTGTATTCTTTGCATGCCCAGAGGAAACCTGAGCACAATTATACACAAGTATTCGATTCCTTGCTCTGGAAAAACTACCCACTCATCAGTCCCAAGTAGGACTACTTCTACTTCCCAAAGCCAACGGGACTCTGTGGTCAAATTTATCAGACCAGAAATCTTTCCCTCTGGGTTACCCCTTTTTTTGTAAAGGGCTAGACAGTAAATACTTTAGGCTTACAGGCTGCATGGTCTCTGTCACAACTATTCAATTGTACTGTTGTAATGCAAAAGCAGTCATTGATAATGATTAATTATGTGACTTTTTTCTAATAAAAAGTTATTTACAAAAACAGGCAGCAGGCCAGATTTGCCTCCCTGGCTGTAGTTTGCCAAACTTTGCTCCAGAAAAGGACTCATGAGTGGGATATGTCATTAAACCATCCATGAGAACACATGATGGGGAACCCAAATACATCATTGAAAAGATGCTGGATTTTCAGTTGATGACAAGTCACTTCTAGTACTTGGATGATAGACATTTGCACTCTGTCTCAAGAATTCCCCCATCCCACCTTCAGCTCCCTCCACCCGTGTTTTTCCAATGCCGTGGAACACAACCTTCTTCTCTATCTTCCTCCTAGCCCACATTACTTAAAGACACTATTTAAGTTCATTCTCTTGGCTCCTGACTTTGCACCTTTCTAGGTTATGTCTTCTAAAATTTGCCTTTAGCTCCAAACACTGTATGCTCAGGAAAAATGTGTTTAATTTTAGGGCCTCACAGATCACCTAGATAAAAAAGTATACAGTCTTAAATGATATATTTTCGTGCCTGGTCACCAAATATTTCTTCTCCTATTTATTTTCTCAGGTTCTCAAGGTTGAAGCTGCTATACCAGCTCCAAAGTGTCTTCAACAAAGGTCTGCAGCATACCATTCAGCTTTCCTCTTTAGCCTTAAATTTCAATTTTAAGAGACTCAATACAGTATAGGAGAAAGAAAAAGATGAAGTCAGATAGTCTATATTCTGGTTCTGACTTAGTCTGGCCTTGGGAAAGTTCATGCATGCTAAAGTATGTAACCTTTGAGTGATTTTTTTCCAGCTGTATTTCAAAGAATCTCTAGGCCTGCTGAATTAATCATTTCCTACCACAAGGTGAAAATTTAAGTTGTTTGAAGAATATTTGTTTTAGCTGTTTTAAATATTGAAGATATAGTGAATAGTTTTACAAGAAATTTTCCACAGCTTTGAAAAAAGTTTGCAAAAACACTTATTTTACAAATGGGGAAACAGAGCTTCTATGAAGTAATTTACTGAAGATCACACAGCTAGTTAGCACAGAATCCAGACTAGAATATGTATACACATTCTCAATCCCTATAGTTTTTCTCTTTTCTGTTGTGCTGTTTTGTTCTACTTCACCTTAGTATAATATCCATTTTAGTCCATTTCAAGCTATATTGTGACACTTTCAGGGAAACATAATCATCATTAGATACAAAGAGCCCATTTGACCATTCCTATGTTAAATATTTCCAAATTAAATTTTCTATTTGGTTTTGCTGGTGTACAGAAACATTTTTTTTTCTATAATAAACTTATATCCAGCAACCTCACTAAATTTGTTTATTAATTCTAATGCTTATCTATAGATTCTTCTGAGTTTTCTACATATAAAATCATGCCTACAAGTAATATTTTCTAAATCTTTCTCGGTAAATATTCTATAATAAAAATATAAAAATCTATACATATTTTAATTAAATGGACACTTTCCTATGGTGGAAGGCAATTTAAGTTATTTTTCTAAAGGGTTTTTAAAAATGGAATCAGAGAGATTTTTCCTCTGCAGTAGCAATAATGTTACAATAACCCTTGAATGAGAAGATCACTGAAAATTCAGGACCCTGGGTAATGTGTCTTGCTCAGAGTTTCAGGGATACTGCTGACTGGAGTAATCTTTTGCAGAGTCCGAGTTTCCACAGAGTATTTATTTTGACAATACTCTTGGTGTTGCCAGGTCTCTGGGAAATGATGGCATTTGTTGTGTTAGCTAGCAATAGAGAAAGAAGGCTTGTTTGGATTATCATTGTGCATACCTGTTGTTTCCTCAGTCATTTGCAGATTAGGACTATGGACACCACAAACTGTTTAAGGTGAGTGACATAATGATTTCATTTTTAATTTTAATATTTCAAAATTGCAGATCACATTTCCAACGAACTTACCCTCTCATGCATGAAAATACATAACTCATACCATAGCTATTTCTTTGTTTACCTTAAAATAAGAAAAAACTATTTTGCTTAAGTCTCAAAAGAGCCAATAGTTCATGTCCTTTAAAAAAAAAATGTCCTTCCAGAGGACATTTGAGATCAAGTTTCTCTGTGAGTAAAATAACAGTTAAAAGTAAAACAAACATACTCTTTAGCCAAGGTCAGTCATGTGTCTGGACTTCTCATCCTAACTTGGCAATAGTAAATATCATTTCTTCAGCCTCTGGGGCATGTACAGCAGAAAAAAATAAGAGACATTTGAGAAGTTCATAAGGAGATGGAAAGAAAGAACTTACAGTTTGGGATAAAATAGAGGACACTCTGAAATCCGTCAGGTAAGATATGCTGAACTGCCTTGCAAACAAATTCTTCATGGGAGTAAAGCACGTTGGAAGGTGACAGGTTAGAACAAGACGGACTTCATTTTTAAGAAGAAATCTCTAAATGCTCACAAAGTCATCATCAATGGCTCAATTGAACCATTTCAATTGACTTTTAGAGAGCTCAAGAGGGAATGGCAATTATGAGAATACTGCAGAATTGCTGCTCTTCTACCTTGCTGCTGAAGTGGAAGATTTTCTCCAAATACCTTCCTGTATTCACTGAACATTCTTTTGTTGCACATTTGTATGAAAATTGTATGGTAATGGATAAAATGCCACACGTAATTTTATATACCTCCAAAATGTCTGGAGATGTTGGAAATTAGTAAGTAAGAAATCATATGATATTATATGCTGGGATAGTTAAGAGAGAGAGAGAGAGAGAGAAATAATTATCTTTATTTGAATGAAAATTATCCTTTTAACATACAATTTTTCTCATAACAAACGTATAAAAGGAAAGCTACCAATTAGCTCTTTTATTAACACCTCATCATGTAAGTTTTGATGTTACCACCTTAATTTATATCATTTTCAAAATTGCCTCAAAACAGTTATAACCAAAGAAGAGATTAGAATATTTTATAAGGGTTCTGTTCTTGTAGTTTTTGAAGATAATTGTGATAAAATCTACCTATACTTTCAAGCTTTTGGAAATTAAAACAGTTTCTGCTGAGAACTGTGAACTGGTAATCTCTTGCGGTTTGACTTCTTTTACATGTTAATTCTACAAGATGCTTTAAGAGTTTGTTTTCTCTATAATTGAGAAAAATATTCTGAAAGATATGTCTCTTCCAATATGTAATAAAAAAAACAAATAAACAACAAAAACAAAACCAAAAAAATCTATTTAGTTTTCCTTGCTGAAAATGTCCCTGTATAAGAAGATTCCAATTTTGGCAGTGAGGGTTCAGGGTTGGGGGAGACGGTCTCTCATCTGTCTAGTGGTTGACAATTCCCAAAGGCCCTGAAGACAGTGAAAAATCACGCAATCTGGAACTCAGGTCAGATAATTAGGACTCACAGCATTCTGTCTGATCACAACCTAAATTCTATCTGGCCACTCCTGTCCCAATGTCCTCTGGTTCTGTGTTGCTGAGGAAAAGCAGGAATAGTGAGTTGCTTACCAGGGAACTAGAATCATCAGGTAAGTGGACTGATCTTTAAAGGAGCCTCTCATTTTTATGATTGAAGTAGCCTAGGGCTATAGCAGTTTATCTATGACTTGAATTAAAAAGTTTGGATAAAAAGTATGGGGAGTGTCTTCAATTTCTGTTTACCCTCCTCAGACAGTGATAACGGCTTCTGTTTCTTTATATCTCACTCAACATCTAGCAGCAGACCGTGGGTATTCAGATGTGTGTCAATTCCATCTTAAACTGAAGAACATACTCAGCCATATGTCAGTGGATTTGGTTATATTCTACCATTTTTCTCTGAGCTTGTAGAATTCAAAAAGCTTAATAATTTATTAACAAGAAATGCTCTAATTTCTGAGCATATTGAAGAAACAATTATTATATCTGATCTCGAGTGTGTGGCTTGAAACAAATTTTACAAAATGATGAACCGCATTTTATTTTTACTAACGTACCCTTTAAGACAATAAGAAATGTAAACAAACCACATAAGAATATAATAAGAAACTCACCCTCTGAGACACTTGAGAGAGCCATATTTCAGTAGGGCAATTTTGCAATATCTATCAAAAATGTAAATCTATATATCATTTGACTGAGCCATTCTACTGCTAGGAATACACCCATTTGGCCCCATGGATACACTTCAAAATATGCTAAGATATAATTACAAAGATACTGTGGTGTGTGTACTAAATATTGACAAGTAGATTCAAGACTATGCAGCCATGACAAAGAATGAAGTAGATATGCATCTATTGATACTGAAAAATTTTCAAAGTATATAATGAACTGAAGAAAAGCAAAGTGCAGAGCAGCATCCACTGTATGTTCTCTTCTTGTGTATATATTGAAACAATATGCATACATGTTTATTGTAAGCTGATACATGGAAGATTTTCCTTCCACTGGATACTTATAAAAATGAGAAAACAGTGATTATATGTGGGGAGAGCTTCTGGTGATAGGTAGATGAGAACCCAGGTCTCATATATTTTTTTCTATTCTGTTTAAAATTTTCAAATACAGGAATGAATTATTTGTATTTTTTTAAAGGTCAGCAGAAGGTTTCCAATTTGGTTATATTATAAACCATCTTACTTTTCCTCATACATTTCTATATTCTTTATAACGCAATAAATGTTATCAAATAAATAAGAGGTGAACTAAATAAATATATTATAAGTGTTTTAAAAATACATCTGAATCTGAGCGAGGCGCGGGAGCAACACCGAGGGTTGCAATCCCGTTGCCGGTCCCCGGTCCGGTACGGGGGCAACACTGAGGGTTGCGATCCGTTGCCGGACACGGAAAAAGACAAAAGAAAAAAAAAAAAAAAAATACATCTGAATCTTGAAAGATCTAGTTGTTTATTTCAGTCAACTATTACAACAAATTTGGATGAACCAGTTATGGTCTAGTCACTCTTGCTAAGACAGTAAATGATGATTGGGCAGGTGAGTTCAATTCTAAAGTCTGTGAAATCTCATAATCTGACAGAAATTTTAAGTATAGTATGATACAGAAGTGGCTGTAAGTATGGACCTAAATTACATTATTCAAATTTCATTATGACCAATTTCTAAAATGTGTCCTAGACTCAATCAACTCAACAAATACTTATTCAATACATACTGCACTTGCTCTCATGCTTTTAAATGCTGAAATGAACAAAACATGAACAAATCTACCACCATGGTGTTACATTCTAATGAAGGAGAAAGGGAAGAGGAGATACTTATTAACTTAAATAATAATTTATGTATTAGGAGGGGATGAATAAAAAAATAAAGCAGTGAAGGGAGATAGGAAAAACTAGTGGGCAATTATAATTTCAAATATGGTGGTAAGAAATCTAATGTTATTTCTAAGATGCAAACTAGCTAAAGCCGTATTTCTAAATATTTTGAATGTAAATAGCCTTACTTAATATCAAAATACTTTTAGTCTTCACTTGATGTAGTTTGGGATGCCCTTAATTTTGAAAAAAATTCATGACCAACAGCTATTATTATAATTACAACATTCTTAAAATTTATTACTAATTTGAAAAACTAATATTTATTGAGTGATAATTCTATGCCAAAGATTGTTCTAAGCGTTTTATGTAAACTTTCTTATTGAATCCTAACAAAAGCCTTTTGAGGAAGGTGTAAGTATTATTCTTATTTTATAGATAATGAAACTGAGTCACAGATAAGTGAATGGCATTTAACTGTTGAAAGTGAAAGTTACTGTATTAATTACAGCAGCATTATACACACACACACACACACACACACACACACACACACGAGGGTTCATCAAAAAGTTCACAGAAAGATTCCTATTATCTTTTAAATCTATTTTTCCAAGAACTTTTTGGAGTACCTGCATATGTATATGTATATGTACTAATCATGTTGCATGTTTTGTTAGAGTAAAGGTCAAATTGATGATGTTGGGGGGCAGAGATGGTTTTTCAAACAACTCATGGATCCTCAAGGCTCTGTAGCAGATGGGTGGGAACCCTTGTTCAAAGCTTTTGCTGACATTAGCTGGATAAACCCTTTTGTGGCCTGGGTGCTAAAGTTCCAGGCATCATAATTAGTGTTGTTTGAAACTCAGAGTAGGGATGCACCCCATCCAAGAACCAAGAGTATGAAGCTCCTGCTTGTCACACAGCCTCCACGCTACTGCACCTCCTTGAGCCTCATTTTAATCTGCACAAAGTAAAGGAGTTTGACCTGGAAGTTTCAAAGACCCATCTCAGCTCTAACCTCTATGACTCTATATGTAGAGGCAGTTGCACAGTGAAGTCTCTTTAGCAGATTTCCAGGATGCTAGGAAATAAAATAGACCTTCCAGAGGAATGGACCAACCCCCTTCCCCAGTCCTAGAAAAGTATGAAAAATTGAAATGTACTGAGGGTACTGCCCACATAATATGAGCAGTTGTTTTGAGAAGTATGAGATTATATGTCTTAAATACATTCTGGAACGAAATGCGTTACAAATATTCATATATACTACATACTTTGTCTTATAGCCTATCGTTAATAGTTAAGAGAAACTTACTAAACTTTAAAAATAAGATTTGCACTCATAAGCATGTGAATTTATAGGTGTTGACTTGCCTTAAGGAAGGCAGAGTAATGCAGATGTTTTCTAAAATCACATTTTAGTGTATGACTCCAAATGACCCCGACAAGCACCTGATATGATGATATCATTCCATCTCAGGGCCTGGAGGCTAGCAAGGCATGGCTGGACACTCTGCCCTGTATATCATCCTGCTGAGTGCTCTGATTGACAAGGGCCACTCCTGCTTCTGTGATCACTACCCATGGACTCAGTGGTCCAGCTGCTCAAAAACCTGCAATTCTGGAACCCAGAGCAGACAGAGGTAGGTATGAGTGATGTAGCTTTCCTTTGTGACCTGAGAGACCTTGAGGATGCAGTCAGCAATGTCAGAAGAGCTGTACTAAGCAATGGGAAAAAATATGGATCTCAAAGTAAGAACTCACAAATTTGGATGAAATTTGATGTCTTTTTCCACATAAGGTTCAAATGAAGTCTATTTTTGTTCTCTCTCTAAAAACAAAGGCTTCCAATGAAATTTAATTAATAATTTGTGCAATATTTTCAGTCTACTATTTAACTTAGAATCACTACTAAAGCTTTCTCTCACTCAGCATATAACTGCTTTCTTACAGTTAGTGAGTTAATTATAGAGAATTTTCTACTCATTAAACCAAGTCTAACAGGACCTCAATTGAGCAGCACTGCTAGCTACTAGCTTGATTGCTGGCGTGCACAAGATGGCAAGAAAACTGTGTTCAATTGATAACATTTTATAATTCAATCTTTTCATCAATTTAGGCTACTCGTCCCACAGTTTCTTTAAGTCTGATAGACGTTTCTGTGTCATGAAATTGCTCACATACTTGGGAGAGAAAGGCATACATTCAATGTGTTTTAACTATTATAGCACTTTTTAGAGACTTATTTTAGAAATTGTTTTTACATATGTACTGTGAATCTCATTAAAATCACCAGTTGATTTCCCCACTAATCCATCCACTTATCCACCTACTGCCTACCACATAAGTACAGCAGTACATGCCGTTCCTCTCAGTCCTGAACTTCTCCTAGCTGCTCACACAAGCTCCTCCCCAGACAGCTCATGCTCTCTTCCACCTCTCACCTTTGCACATGTCACTCCCTCCAAACGTCCTTCCCTTTGTTACCTGGAGAACTCACAGGAATTTTTCAAGATGTCTCTCATGTCATTTTCCCTTTGAATCTTTGACCCTACAGCACCCCGATCCTATCTCAATCACTGTACTCATCACATCATGTTGCCATCTTTTAGGTAATTTGCCAGAACTTTCTTTCCTTTTTTACTTCTTTTCTTTCCCTTCCAGTCCCTTCCAAGCGATCTATCAGGGCCGACTTCATGGATGTGACAGGCACAGTCACACAGGCCCCCACTCTTGGCTTAATGATCTGCCATCACAGTCTTGAAATTCTTAGTTTCTGAACAAGAGGTCCCTCATTTTCATTTTGCACTGGGCCCCACAAATTACGTAGCCAGTCCTGAGTTCCATTAAGTGGTAAGAACTGCACAGATGCCAGCCTGCCTGATTCCCCATGAAAACATTCTCTCCTTGTATTCACTGTAGTTAATACTCAATGATATTTTTCTTACAGGCTGGAGCCACAGTAGAACACACTCATTCTAAGCAGTTTTTTCCTCACTATTCCAGACAAATAGTAGCAGATCAGTACTATGGGGATAACTCTTGTGATCTTTGCACCAAGCAAGAGACCAGAGAATGTAACTGGCAAACATGTCCTATCAACTGCCTCCTGGGAGATTATGGACCATGGTCAGACTGTGACCCTTGTGTTGAAAAACGGGTAGGTGACACATGGGCATATCCAGGAAATCTGAATCAATAAAGTGCTTTAATTCTCTAACAGGTTCAAAAACACAGAAATGCTGAATTTCTTCAATTTCTGAAAATAAACTGTCCCAGCTTCCACTGTGGGGAAATTCCATTGGGGGGGGGAGGCGTATTCATTTTATGTATTTTACTGTCATATGAACATCAAAAGAAAATACTGCCCCCAGTATTAGTATCACACTTAGCCAGTTCTGAATTCCACTGCATGTGCCTTCTGAGAAATCCGAAAGCAAAAACAAATACTAAAAAATGGGGATTTCAGTCCAAGGTTTAAAACCAGATAGAAATGAGGGAAATGAATCAGCAGTCTGACTCCTTGCCCTTCCTCCAAATTCCCTCTCCACGTGGGAAAGTCCCTCACTTTGTTTATTGTTCCCAGCTGCAATAGTTACCCACCTTGTGCTCATTCCTATAAGGGCATTGGTCCATGCGAACCCCAGTCAGGGCCGTGCTGAGCATTTACACATTAGGGAAGAAAAATAAATTCCTTTGTGTAGCACCCACTCCCCGAGCGGAGCTGTCCTAGGCCCTCATCATGTATCACCTTATCCAAATTTCAAATCATATTGTGTTTTTCTACCCATTTTACAGATGACAAAGTTGCAGCTCATTAGGGGGTTAAATGATTTGCCAAAGAATTTTGAACTTGAATTTTTCTGACTTCAAACTCAGTACTCTTTAGTCCTAGCATATTTCTTTCCTTCTCTGACTCTCTGTTTTACTATTCGCCATGTAAAATCTTTTAAAGTGTGAGGAATATGTCAACCTTGGTTTCCACGGTGATGCCTTTATGCAAAAAAACCTTAAAATCCTTTCACATTTGTCACTTCGTACTATCTTTGAGTTATAGAAGGGGTATTGTTATCGCCTAGAAGAACTTAACTGCACCTGGAGACTCTCAATAAACATCTGTACATTTGATTTTATTTAACTTAGCACCATATGATTTCAGAGTTAGAAAAGTCTTAGAAATGTTTTTGCCCCACTTCCTCATCTTACTAGTTGGGAAACTGAGGCCCAGAAAGATGGGAGCTTCCCTACAGGCTCACTATGTAATTACAAGAATTGTCAGTGAAACTCAGGAAACATCACCACTGTGATTGAGAAATCCAGTTTTCTTAGATGCATTTTGACCTTGACCATGCCTTGGACATACTCACCTTTCTCTTCTTTCCTTTCAGTTTAAGGTTAGATCTGTCTTGCGCCCCAGTCAGTTTGGTGGGCAACCATGCACTGAACCCCTGGTGACCTTTCAACCATGCATTCCATCTAAGCTGTGCAAAATTGAAGAGGCTGACTGCAGGAATAAATTCCGCTGTGACAGTGGTAATGTACTTTTGTAAAATGTTCAATCTCCACTAAAAACAACTTGACTAAATCAAAGTGATTCCAATCTGCTACCAGGAAGAGCCATGATAGAGAAGTCCTACCACATTTTAAGCTTGGAGGGGTGGGGTGTTCTGCTGCCAAAGTCTAAGCTGCTCATGTGTGAGCTTAGAGTTTTGAATATTACTCAGCTATAAAAACGAGTTTTCAAGTTATAATGATCTTGACCACTTACCTGATTCATTTGCTCATCAGGAAGGGCTGCCCAAGTCTCTATACTGTTATGAAGCGGGAGGAAGAGAAAAGAGGAGGAGGAGGAAGAGTAGGCAGATATTTTTAAAAGTTGGCTATTAAGAAGTACAAATACATAGTCAGGATAATCGAAAAAAGGGACAGATTAAAAAGATCTTCAATATAGTTTATTAAGACAAAACATGAAGGTATTGTGTTAGCAGATGACTAGAGATAATGTAGCAAATTTTCTTGACTGGCTCCAGAGGAAATTCCAAAAGACAAAATCGAAAATGATCTAAATTACAGCAACATTACCTTCAGGTCCAATACTCATTCACATGCATAAAATCTGGTATTTAAGTTTCATTAGATTTTAATCAAATCTTGAATATATTATTAGTCATATGCATTCTCTTGTTAATTAACAGCTCTTCAGCACTCAACATTTTGAACAGTTAAGATCAGATTTCTGTAAACTTCATTTACAGTCCAAAAAGCATATGTTTTAGGTTTTTAGGCGTTACAGGCTACCTTGCAACCACTCTGCTCTGGTGTTGTAGCACCAATGCTGCCCTCAACAGTACATAAACAAATGAGCATGGCTGTGTTCCAATAAAACTTTATTTACAAAAATAGGCAGCAGGTTAGTTTTAGCTCATGGACCATAGCTCACTGACCT
>NW_007728491.1:239852-241774 GCF_000696425.1 Galeopterus variegatus
AAATAATGTGAAAATCGTAAAAGATTGCATAGCTCCAAGTGTAAGTGTATACATGCACATGCTGGCTAAAGCATGCTGACTTCTACAAATCCTGCAATGCTTAAACTGCCTTTCATCTTTTCCTTCTTTGTATAGTATGTTTATACATATGGCTCACAACTTCTGCTTCTTATTCCATTGAGTTCCTATAGCCTGGAACCATTCTCAGCTATGTCCCATTAGGTCTATATCATTCCTGTTACCTATTCCTAAGCATCACTCAAGAGGTATCCTCTTCCTTTCATCCCTACCATTGCTAAAGGGCCCTCTCTTATATCCCCACAAGTACCAAATGGATAGTATTCTCACATATCCAGTACCCTGCTCACAAAGCTAGGCTAATGAGAACTGCACCCCGCACGTGTGTACCTACCTCTGTCTAATAGAGTGTGAATTTTTAACATAACCATATAAAAATTAGCTTTTGCTTAAATTTGTAAGTGCCAGGTTCAAAACTTTCTAAAAATCTAATATAAGTTTATGTTTTTTACATAAAAATCTCCTCTATTTCAAACTAAATCACCCATTATTTTCTGCCCTGTAAAAACAAAGAATCAAACAAACAAAAACTGTTTAAAAATAGAGGATCTTTCAGGTTATATTTTGGGATTGACAGAAATTCAATTTATCTATATTTTCAGTCTTATATGATTATGCTGATCATAGCTATAATTCTTTATAGTAATGGTCCAGACACAATGAAAGATCTTGAATAATCAAGGAGGGTTTAATTATTTTCACTAACTCTACCTTCTAAGTGAAGATTATTAACCAACAGAGTTGAAACTAAGTGCTTTCTGGGAAACCCTCTATTAATAAAGAATTTTAATTCAATAGAATATTCAATTTCCCTGTGCAATTCAGTCAAAATAGTCATGTGTAATTGTAGGGAGATTCTGATCACAACTTAAAATACTCAACCACATAATCTGAGTGAAACATTTCATCATTGTCGGTGAGATCTGTACACAGTGGTACAGATGTCAGCATCCCTGTCTACAGGCAAGACAGTGAGAGGCAAGAGAGGGGATATTGGTCATTGCACTTAAGGCATTTCAATTTCTGTAACATAGAGTTACACACTAATTCCAAGTATCCTTATGATACTCAACAAGTCAAAAGGGAAGGGAATTATTTGAGTATGTGGAGTTTGTACCATTTTCTAAATGCACTCCCTTGTTAATATTATACTTAAGCACTTAACATATATTAAAAAATTAGATTAAGCAAATTATATATAGTGAAACAATTATATACAGTAATTACATACAGTAAAATATATAGTGAATATATTTAATAAATTATGTAGTAATTATGGATTACAAAATAATTATATATGATAAAATGCATAGGTCCTAAGTGTGCAATTTGTTTTTCACAAATGTATACAACCATGTAAATAACCCTGCATCAAGATATAGAAAATTTCCATAAACTCAAAAGGTTTCCTCCTTCTCCTTAATAGTTAATTCCCCCTCCGTATTCTTGAACATCATTTAAAGGAATCACATGGCATGATTCTTATGTATCGGTCTTTCATCCAATGTAAAATTTCGGATATTCAACCACGTTGTTGATTTTTAAAATAAAAACAGTGACCTTGAGTTTGTTATCCTGGAGCAAAACAAAATTCTGAACCTACTGTTAATTTTCTTCTATAGAACATGATCTCTACAGCAAACTCACTGAAATGGGAACGTGATTCTAGAATTACTAATGATTTAAAGAAAATCAGCCCAATGACAACTAAATAATCCTCCAATGACTCTTGTAATCTTAAAGAATAAAGGAAAATATCAGTTTATCACTCCATTTCCATATGTTTCTAGAAATTTATCAAAAATAATGGAAACTTGCCCTTAACTTTTTCTGGAAGTTTAAAG
>NW_007728491.1:242657-298755 GCF_000696425.1 Galeopterus variegatus
CAATGGTGTTTGTTTGCTTTTCTCGACTAGGCCGCTGCATTGCCAGCAAGTTAGAATGCAATGGAGAAAATGACTGTGAAGACAATTCAGATGAAAGGGATTGCGGGAGAACAAAGGCAGTATGCCCACGGAATTACAGTCCCATCCCTAGTGTACAGCTGATGGGCACTGGGTATGTAACTTCTTGCTATCATTTTAGAGAGAAAAGGTATCTCAGAACTAATGAGTTGGAAGCCACAATGAAGCAATGAGACACATCATTGTCCACCTTCCTCATTAACTTCTTACTGCTCCCACCAGCCCTGTCTCTGATACTTGGCTACCACGTCCAGGCAGCATGTGGACATGGTCTTCACTCCTGGGGAATAAATGAACTTACAATTTTCACGTTCAGTTTGTGCCAGTCACTGTTATGGGCACTTCATAAACACTGATTGTTTTAATTCTCCTACATCTCTCTAAAGCTCTGGAATGGATCATCAGGGCAGACTGGTGGGAGTCCATCCAAACTGTGAGGCACAGGGTAGATTCCTGGGGCTAGGCCTTGACTGGGCGAGTAGGTACTCAACAATGCCAGGAGCAAATGGAGAAAAAAGGCATCAGAAAAGTATGCCTACAGGTGTGTTGAAAGTCAAAACACAGGAGAAGCAAAACCAATCTTGTGTGAGAAGCAAGCCGAGAGTCAATAACGGGAGACAGCCCAATAAGGAGAGGAGTCAGGCAAATGCAGAAAAAATAGGATGATGAAAGAAATGAAGGGAGGGAGGAAGGAAGGAAAGAAAGAAAAGCACAATGGTGTGAAAAAGTAAGAAAGAGGTGAAGTGAACATGGCTGGAGCTCCCTGTCAGCCCAATAAGGAGAGGAGTCAGGCAAATGCAGAAAAAATAGGATGATGAAAGAAATGAAGGAAGGAAGGAAGGAAAGAAAGAAGGAAAGAGAGAAAAGCACAATGGTGTGAAAAAGTAAGAAAGAGGTGAAGTGAACATGGCTGGAGCTCCCTGTCCCATGTGAAGCATGGGTAGGTTGGTACAGTTTAAAGGCAAAAAGTCAGACCTGCATTACCATCTGTTTCTACTTGCTCAACTTACAAATTGGGAAACTGAGCCTCAGAAAGTTTAAATAATCTGTCCAAGTCTACCAACTAGTAAACAATAGAACCAGGATTCAAATCGAGACTTCAAAACCCAGACTATTTGCATCATTTTCCACTGACTCAGGACAACATGCACCTTAGAATGAGAACATTCTGGAAGAAACCTCAGCAGAACATGCAGTCCTATCTTTGAATAGTACTTAGAAATTTTAATGTTTCTCTTTCAAGACTATCCAATCATGAGATCAATGGGAGTTTAGCGAGGGGTTCTTAAACGTATTAGACTGAACCAGTGTCTTGAAATACTTTAAGAAATAAAAGCCAGTAAAAACAGAACTAAGCTTTAGTTTGAAGCATAAGAAAGATCAATAAAGATAACCTCCTGTGCACTCCCATTCCCATGATAAAAAACTCCCCTTCAATTTTTGACAAGAAGACAAATAGTATGCTATTGGTTTCTATTGCTTTGTATTAGACTTTTTTTTTAAAGTCTTCACTTATGCTGTCAGAGTTGTATAACATAAACCATTGCGGCACCAAAGATAAACAGCTGCAATTGTAAATGCAACCTCATTTGATTTGCAATAAAAACTAAATGACATTGAACGAGACTCGAGGACACCAGTAAAATGGAAAAAACATTAGTCTGGAAGTAAGAGAAGTTGGATTCTAGACCTAAGTCTTTATTCACTCCCTACAACACAGCAAAGTTATTTATCTCTGGGCCTGTTTCCTCATCTATATGTTGGATGACTACAGACTGATTTGAGGTTCTGTCCTAAGATTTCCTAATTAGGGACAATTTCAATGTATGTACTTCAATATCATGTTCTTATCAATGTGCAGAAATGGTTTCCTTCTCTTCCTTTCCCTTGAAGAAAGCCTCAGCCAAACACTCCCACTGGTAATCACATTTTTAACGTTCTGATTGATGAAGAATGACATTGCAAGCTCACCTCTTGTTCAGTTAATCTAGACTCTAGAGTTACAGATGGGGAGGACCACATGCTATGTGTACTTTGGCAGAAGGACTGTATGGTCCTCTGCCAACCAGAGCTGTTGTCCCAAGAATTCTCAGAAATGAGCAAAACCTGCTAGCTCAGGGACAGTCAGTCCTCAATTTGCCTCTCTCTGGGGACTGAGAGTTTTGAGGGTTGCTTACTGTAACCTCTTTCTAATCTGCTGGCTTTAGAACCTCTGCCTCCTCCTCCTCCTGCCCCCTAATAAATTTCTACCCACAAAGGATACTTCCTGGGTGACTGTCCGTCTTTTTAAATGGCATCTCTCTAAGAAAAATTTTAACAAGACATACCAGAAATTTCACATCGTCAACATCAGTCACCAGGTCCTAAATCTGAAGCAAAAAAAAGTAGCATGCTGTCTTTTTCTCAGGCTCAGCCAAGGTACAAATGTGTATGCATACACACACACAAACACACATACATGTATATTTATATGTGCACACACACGTAGTTTTTTAATTTATATATTTTCAATTAAATTCAAGAAGTTACAAAAGTATGGCCACAAAAACCAAGTTAAATAAAAGCACATTAAAAACCTAAAGTATTAAAAGCAACTAACTATACATTTGAAACACCAACATATTCAAAGTCAATCTAAACATTTCAGAGGGAAGGGGAAAGAACAGAGCTGAAAATTGCTGCCTAGCTGGCTTAGCTGCTAAAGGATTCCTCCGGCATGCCCTGATGGAACCACCTCCATAAAATCCCACCTTCAGCCAGTTGCTACCTGTGTAGGTTCCTCACAACTCGGGAGCGGTTTTTCTCAAGCCCTTTCTTGTTTGTTTAAGTACATAGTATAAGGCAGTATAAGGTCAAGAGTTGTGGTTGTTGTTTTCTCATTGATCCCCTTTAACTTAGAAAATGCAAATGAACGAGCCTTAAACACCTGTGTTTGTTGCGTTAAGTACTTTGGAAAATTCTTCGCAGACCAGCCCCTCACACTTCCTCCCTCAAATACTCATTGATTCAAATTCAAATATGACTGAGAACAAATCTCGAATTGTGCTTACAGCTATTTGAGTATGATATGCATCCTACAGAATGCACAGGCATCACTCCGTTTTTAAAAAAACAGCCTTATTGAGATATAATTCACAAGCCATGTAATTCGCCCATTTAAAGTGTGTAATTCAAATGTTTTTAGTATATTCACATATTTCTGTAACCATCACCACAGTATAATTTTAGAAATTTCAAAATCCCCAAAGTAAAACCTCTTTACCACCTATTAGATGGCAGGCTCTATTGCTTTCCCCACTCTACCTCACTCCCGGCCCTCGGCAACCACTAATTCACTTTGTATAAATTTGTTTATTCTAGATGTAACATGTAAATGAAACCATATGATACATAGCCTTTTGTGTCTGCCTCCTTGCACACAGGATGTTTTCAAGACTCATCATGTAAAGCATATGTCAGTACTTCATTCCATTTTATGGTACAGTAATGATCCATTGTATGGATATACTACATTGTATTTATTCATTCATCTGTTGATGAACATATGTTTTTTTCTTACTTTGGCTAGTAGGAGTAAAGCTGTTATAACATTCATGTACAAGTCTTTGCATGGATATGTATTTTCAATTCTCTTTGGTATATACATAGGAATAGAATTGCAGAGCATTATATTTAATACTCGAAGAACTGCCATATATTTTCCAAAGTGGCTACATCATTTTATATTCTCACCAGTTGTGTGTGATTGATCCACACATTCCCCAACACTTCTTTTTGTGTATCTTTTTCATTAAAGCCATCCCTTCGGGTGTGAAATGGTATGTTATTTTGCTTTTTATTTGTATTTCCTTAATGACTACTAATGTGAGCATCTTTTTTACGTGCTTATTAGTCATTTACCTATCTTCTTTACAGAAATGTCTATTCAGATATTTAGATCATTTGCCCATTATTTAATCAGATAATTTGTTTTTTGTTATTGATTTCTAAGAGTTTTCTGCTACTGATCTTAGGTGACAGTAAAGTATATCTAAGGATGGAAAAAGAAAGAAAAGAAAAATAAGAGTTCTTTATATATTCTGGATGTAAATTCCTCATCAGATATATGATATATGGTGTCCTGTGAAGCACAACAGTTTTTAATTCTGATAAAGTTCAATACATTCATTTCTTTTATGTATGTGCTTTTGGTGTCATAGCTAAGAGTGCTTTGCCTAACCTGAGATCACAAAAATTTAGTCTTATATTTTCTTCTAAGAGTTCTATAGTTTAGCTCTTAAATTTAGATCTATCATCTACTTTGATTAATTTTTTATGTTGTGTGAGAAAGGGGTCCAACTTCATTCATTTGCATATAATTATCAAGTTGTCCCAATACAGTTTGTTAAGACTATTTTCCTTCATTAAATTTGTCTTGGCACCCTTGTCAAAAATCAATTCGTCATAGATGTATGGGTTTATTTCTGGACTCTTAATTCTGTTCCATTGATCCATATGTCTGTTCTTATGCTAATGCCACACTGTCTTGATCACTCCATCTTTGAAGTAAGCTTTACATCAGGAAGTGTGATTCCTCCAAATTTGTCCTTTTTCAAGATTGTTTTGGCTATTCTGGAACTCTTGCGTTTCCATTTGAATGTTAAGATTAGTTTGCCAATTTTTACAAAAAAAAGGCAGCTGGGATTTTGACAGAAGTTGTTTTGAATCTATGGATCAATTTGGGAAGTATTGCCATCTTAATGACATCAACTCTTCCATTCATGAATATAGAATATCTTTCTATTTGTTGAGGTCTTATTTAATCACTTTCAACAGTTTTGTATACTTTAGAGTACACAAATCTTAGACTTCTCTTGTTAAATATTTTCCTGAGGATTTGATTCTTTCTGATGTTATTGTAAATGAAATTATTTTCTTCATTTTAATTTTGGATTTAAATTTGGATTTGCTGTTGTAGAAATACATTTTACTTTTGTCTATTGATCTTGCGTCCTGAAGCTATTACTCTTAATCTTAGTGCAACTGCTTTAATAAAATTAAGAAACACATCCTTTAGAAGTGAATTGGGAGAGTTAGTATGTATTATTTCCTCTTACAGGGCAGGCTAGGTCTGTACTGATTGTTTATTGATTCCCACAAGTACCCTAAGGAAGCAATTATTATCTCCATTTTTCAAGTGAAAAAAACAATTACAGAAGCTTAAAAACTATGTGTTGTGTGTGTGTGTTTTTACTTTAACACAATTATATTGACAGAGAATTCACAACTACTCTATTTATATTAGCCATTAATTTCTTTTTAATGTTCTAACATCATTTTTTAACTTTCAAATTATCCTTGTTTTGTTGTTGTTTATTTGTTTGTTTGTTTTGATAGAAGGATATTGTGTTTGTTGGTTAGAATAAGTGCCTGAATAATTGATTAAATTTTCTACTTTAAATCCAAATGTTTAATAGCAGTTTACGAAAGTCCCACATGGTGAACCTCTTGTTGATTCCCTCCCAAATGGGTGCGTCTGTCTGTCTGTCTGTGGTGGTTATGAAATTTAACGTTGTAGCTGGTACCTTTTAGGTACATTTTGTCTTGTGAATTAACACTATAGAAGTACAAGGGAAACAAACATATAAGTGGAGATGATCTTGAGGCTGTTTAGAGTCCCCTCGAGCCCTCCACCACTAATCAGAACAAGCAGGTGTACTTACAGATCATAAGGGAGGGAGGTGGGATGCTATTCTTCTGCTATACGGATTTTCCCAATGATGGCATATAGAACTATGTAATGTGTTCTATGGAAGACAAGATTGTCTAGTCAAATCTATTTGGAGACTGACAATTTATATTTTTAAGGGCTCTGTCATGATGAATAGAAAAATTTTATAATCTATGTAATCCAGCATTACTGAACCTTTTGACAAAAACTACTTTTATTTTCAGAAAATACATATTAATATCTCAAAGAATGTGGAATAGTATTAGTATCTTGGTGAAGTTTTTATCTATTGTAAAACAACTTTTTACACACATGATTTGTGCTAAGCTAATTAATCTCTATGTGCCTCAATTTCCTCATTTGTAAAATGGGTATAATAGTTGTATCTATACCATATGGTTATTATAAATATAAAATAAGTTAACATTTGTAAGGCACTTAACTAAGTTAATATTTGTAAAGTGATTACTATTGTTTGACCTGTAGAAAATTGTATATAAGCATTAGTTAAATAAAATATATTTAAAATATTATAATTACAATTATTAGTAAACACAATACTATTAGTATAATTTTGTTAAAATATTGCTATTACTATTTCATTATTAGCTGTCTGTCAGACTTCCTTTGCTGTATTGTACTGAGAGAGTGAACCCAGAATGGTATTTATTATGTAATAATTTATTTCATAATCTGCTTTCAAAGTTTGCACTGGCTTTGTAAGTCATGAAAGAATTGTAAACCCAAATTTTATTTCATGTCAATGCCAAGAACAATTAAGTGAGTGCAATGGGAGAACCTAACAGATCCAGTGGGGCTGAGTTTTGGCTTCTACTCCTCTCTGGATTCCTCATGATGGACTAGAAGAAAAATGAGCTTTCCTTCAAGTCATTTGTCATGCATCAAAAATGTCTAGGAGAGGAATTTCTTTCATATAAAATAAGGTAAATTTTAAAGATTGCTCTACATCTATTGAATTCTTGAAAATTACTTTGTTTCTAGGTTTCATTTTCTGGCAGGAGAGCCCAGAGGAGAAGTCCTTGATAATTCTTTCACTGGAGGAATATGTAAAACTGTCAAAAGCAGTAGAGCAAGCAATCCATACCGTGTTCCAGCAAATCTGGAAAATGTCAACTTTGAGGTATGATGCGATCATGGTGGCAACTCAAAGGCCAATGGTGATCTAAGCTAAATTCTAATGGAAAATTAGTGATGAATAAAGAGACAAAACGAAGAGGTAGTGAAAAAATTTAACCACTTATTATGTATTTCCGTTTAATGAGGTTCATGTTATCATCAATTTATAGATGAAAAGACTAAGGTAACTAATTTGCCCAAACATTTTGATGAATAAAGAGACAAAACGAAGAGGTAGTGAAAAAATTTAACCACTTATTATGTATTTCTGTTTAATGAGGTTCATGTTATCATCAATTTATAGATGAAAAGACTAAGGTAACTAATTTGCCCAAACATTCGGTAAGTAGTGGATTAGAGACCCAAGCCCAGATTTCCCTGATTTGAGTTTGTGCTTCCTCCAATGAACATACAGCTCCAACGTACCCCCACACAGATAAATGGTGTGGTTTATTCAGAATTTTCTCCTACCATAACTAGTTCTATTAGATAACTATGAAATTTAGACATAAAAAAGTGCCAGGCTCCTAGGAAACATCACGATTAGTCTAAATATAATGAGGTGGTTCTGCTCAACTTCCTTCCTATTTTGTTTGTTTTCCTAAGTAGTAATGAGCAGCATACTGCCTGCTCCCAGAATCTACCCCGGTGCCTTACACATGATAAGTGCTCCATACCTGTTGCACTAAAGTAAGCAATCGATTTCTTTTAAATTGTGGTAAGAGAGACAGGAAGTACATGGTTTTGATGGTGACATCCATGCATACAAATTTGACAGGCTGGAGAGAATTGCAGAAGATCTAATAATATCTGAGAACCACTTTATGGGTAGTATGAGTTCATCAAGAAATTATTCAACCCTTCCCTTCCTTTAAAAAGACTTTTATATGCATATAAATACAGGCATTTTCCAATTTAATAACTCAATTTAAAGCCATCTAATATACACTAATGGATGGGGAATGTCTTTGGAGTCCAACCGCCAAATTCAATCACCTCTGGGAAGACTGGTGGTACTATTTTGAGATATATTTTATTGAATAGGCTTTGTAGACAGAGCTAAAACCTAAACATTTACATATAACACTGTTCCGTTGGAGGATGCTTTCTAGCTCCCAAACAACCAATCCACAAGTTTACTTTCAAAATACAATAATTTCCCCAAAACACATACTGTCTATATTCTCTGCAAGCATCTGTTTCATGCAGTTTTACAAGTAGCAAATTAAACACAGTACATGAGATTAAGGGTAAATTTGAGCTTAGATAACACTTTATACTTATATGATACTTTAGAGTCTTCAACATACTTCCCTATATCGTTTTACTCAATTCCCATAACATCCTCCCTAGAAGGGAGAAAATAATTTACATTCATCCTACTAATAGATTTAGGCTCATTGAAGTTAAGCAACTTTCTTAGAATTTTGCAGCAAGTACATGATACAGAAGAATTAGAACTCCTGGGTTTTAGTCAGGGCTGCCTATGGTAGATGAAACCTTGATAGTATTATAAAGAAAGATATAAACAACTGCAGTGGGTAGAAGGTCAGAACACCTTTCTTGCACTATCATTTAAAAGGTATCATTTGTGAGGTTCACCAGGGATGTGCTGGAGCCAAATGTTCCAGCTCACAAAAGCCAATTGTTAAATTTTCAGGAATTTTGCAAGCCAATTGTTAAACATAGCTGTTATTAAATATTAAATCTACAATCTTTCAATTAATTATATTATATTAAAACAAATGTCATGATTACTTACAGTTTATCAGTTCTCAATTATTTTGTTTTATTTTACTATTACCTGTGCTCTTGCAGTTATTTTTATCTATCTTCTGTATCTGTATCATAAAAATACTCTATAATTTGCTACTGTGCATATCTTCCTAAGTTTGAATTCAGGGCATCACATAGGCAGCTTGAGATCAACCATAGTAACCAAATATACACCATGGATGAGGCAAATTCTATGGTACATGACAGCTTTTTTCCCTCTCCCAGGTAGCTGGTTGTTAAACATTTACCAACAGATCACTGGGTTCACCCACGTAACTTGGTTGCTCAAGCCTAGATGGTGAATTACATGAGGAAATACAGTCTGAAAATCTCATTCAGATTAAAGTAGACTCATTTCATTAGCAATGTAGCTCTAAAACTTAGCAACTTTAAAGAAGCTACCTAAGCTAATCTCTAACTATATGCCGTTGAGTTTTAGATAACAGTCAACTGCTGAAGAACATCATGGTAATGTCTCTTCAAACAAAGATTTGAAAATGATCAGACGCAAGGTCACAAGCTATTTATTTACTTTTCACTCATCTCTGTATTACTTTATCCATGCCTTTAGCAGGCAGCTGTGCAAACCTAAGCTGTACCTTACTGAAAATAATAGAGAAGAAGAAATTCAGCAGGCATATGACTTCCCTTTTTCTGTAGTATTGGAGCTTATTATGAAATAGTCAGCTGGCTGGTACACAAAGATTACAGAGGCTCATGAAGGGAAGGGAAGGCAACTGGACAGGGGGTCAGAATAAAAGACCACAGGTAACGAAACACAGACACCAGGCAGAACACTTTATCGATCAGGATAGGTTAGGTTTTGCTGCATTAACAATTCCAAGATGTCAGTGTCTTAAAACAGTGTCACTCATACCACATGTCCAGTGAGAGTTAACTAGAGGACTCTGCTCATAGTAGTTGCTCAGAAACCCAGGGACTTAGGAGGTTTCATCTTGACACATCCATCCATGATCAATTTCCAAAACAAATGGAAAGTGACATATTGCCCATCAATTCTTAAAGTGACTGATATCACTTACACTCATATTTCATTGGCCGAAGGGAGTAGGAGAATATAGTATTTGTAAACAAACTGATGACTGACACAGTGGTCAGTCAGGAGGTGGTCAGCTTTTGGGGATTTGTTAGCAACTAAATGGGAACCTAATCACAGAAAGTGTGATGCTGAAGTCAGACTCCAGTCTCTTGGAAAAGTATAAAATGAGGTGGGACTTGGTTCTAAAGATCAAGCCGGGTTGCTGGAACTGTGGTCCCAAGTATGAGGATGCATTTGAGCTGTATCCTTCCCAAGGCCCAGGCTCATCCAGGAGTCAGATCCCTGGCTTGCTTCTGCTTATGAAGATGAGAAGAGACCTGTGGAGGGAGGTCAATCAGGCCATCGAGTGAACAATCGAGGCATTAGCCATTATTCCATCTCTGCAATCAGTGTTAACCAATATGTTAAACATAACTGCTGCCGTGTGTGTGTGTGTGTGTGTGTGTGTGTGTGTGTGTGTGTGTGTATGTGAATCTCCTCAATGTTTTGTGTTTTGTGTAAGGACTTTAAAATGAGATCACATGAGCAGTAACTCTAGAATTACGTCCCTTAGGCATCCCCCAATTGCTAAACCATAATACCCCTGTACCAGCCCCTGGAGTTACATCACTTACTCAGGAGTCCTCCTCTTTTCTTTCCTTGGAGCTGTGCTCCTGGCTATCTGTAAACTGCAGAGTCAGGTTACCACCACCAGACTTTCCTTATTGATATACTGACCTACTCAGACACTGCCTCTTGCTGCATCCCAAAGCCTTGAGGCAACTTAATAGCTCTGCAGTCTCTCAATTCTTCCCTAAATCCTTTACAAAATTCACAACTTCAGGTTTTGTTTCTGGCCCTCACACCAAAAGAAAACTAGATGCCACCGTGTCTCCTCCACTCCTCATATCTCTCAAATTTCTTCTCCCTCTCCCCATAAACCCACCTCCTTTCTTCAAACACAAAAGTAAAAGTGTCGACCCTCACACCAAAAGAAAACTAGATGCCACCGTGTCTCCTCCACTCCTCATATCTCTCAAATCTCTTCTCCCTCTCCCCATAAACCCACCTCCTTTCTTCAAACACAAAAGTAAAAGTGTCGATGCATGCATATTGATCCCCAAAAGAGTTATCAGACCACCAGAGTGGGCTCAGCTGGAACATAGGCAATAATATGCAAAATAGGGAACACAATTTCCCCCCCAGCCTCTGGTCAATGTCTCTTCCTGGGAAAATCTAGGAATGGAGTGTATCAGAGTCCACCTGCTTTTCCTTACACACCACTGAAAAAACTCATCTTCCTCCTTTAAAAAGTTGCTTTAAATTTCTATACAGTTGTCCAGGTTCCTGATATAAAATGGTGTAGTATTTTCATATTACTTATGCACATCCTCCTGTATACTTTAAATCATCTGTAGATTACTTACAATACCTAATACAACTGCTATATAAATAACTGTTATACTGCATTGTTCTTTCGTTTGCATTATCTTTATTGACGTATTGTTATTTTTTATTGTTTTTGGCTTTTTCCCCCAAATATTTTTCATCCAATGTTGGTTGAATTCCCGAATGTGGACTCTTCCGACTGCATTCTCTTTCATAGCATAGCATTCCCATATCCTCTACACCCATCCCCCTCTTCCCCTCCCCCACATCTAATTGGTCAACAACTTCTGTTGTTTTATCTCCTCAGTATCTTTCAAACCCATGAGATTTCACCCAACCACCATTCCCCTAGACCCGACCATTACTGGGTCTCACTTGGCTTATTGCAACAGGTTTTGTTTTGCTTCTTTTTTTCCCCTTTTTTTTTACCTTCATTTAATTTTTTTTATTTTAATTTACTTGTATGTATTTGCAGAGTATGGTGTGTTTCAACATATGCATATTCTGCACAATGACTCACTGAGTAGATAGCATAGTTTTGTATCTGTGTAATAGGTTTTTAAATTGTTCTCTTTGCTCCAACTTTAGTTAACTATGATTAACATGATCTTTGCAAAACACAAATGCGATGGTGACAGTCCTGATTTTTTATTCATTCAGTTAATATTTATTAAGAACTTATTATATGCAAAATCTTGCCTTTAGAGTTAAATCCAAATATTTGAGCAATACATACAAGACCTTGCCCCAGTTTCCCAGTCTAATTTTTCACCATTGCTCACCCATAAACCTTCCCTCCCACCCAGCTATGGTATACTCAGATTTTCTCTGAGTTTCTGCCCAGGATGCCCAAACCTTCTTCCTTACATTCTAACATCTTTGTCTTTAAGATGACATATCTTTTCTTGTGTGAGAGCTAATTTATAAAACAAAATATTTGTTGTCTGAGTTTTTTAAAGAAATGGTAAAGACATATAAGCAGCTATACTTAAATAAGATTGTATCATTTTCTTATTAATTGATGAGTTTCATTTTGTGGACATTTTAAGCACAAACTAGCATGCACTGCAATGTCTAAAAGTAACACTGAACTTTTGATTGTATTTCACTGTTGAGCAGCAATCTCTTGCAGCTGGGTTATTTTGTCTTTCCTTGGCTAATTGTTCAAGCTATTTAATGGTGACATGTGGTTTGTCTTATTTTAATATTGAGTGTTTTAAAACAAGAAGAGATTTTTCCAGTGCAAACAAGATGAGCATCTTTAACAAAAAGAAGTACTTTTCAATCAATTTACATGTAACATTTTTTTTACCATTTTTTATTTGACACATAGTAGTTGTGCATATTTGTGGGGAACAAAACCATATCTCAATGCATGTATACAATGTATGATATTCACATCAGGATAATTAGTGAATCTATCACTGCAAACATTTATCATTTCTCTGTGTTCAGAATATTTGAATTCCTCTCTTTTAGCCACTTGAAGATATACAATAAATTATTAATTACAGGCATCTAGCACTACTACAGGACACTAGAACTTAGTCTTCTTCTTTAACTGTAATTTATTTTTTTTAATTCATCCATTGTTCTTTTATTATCAGCATAAATATAACAGAGGTTTAACTTGTTCTTGCAAAATACTCTGAACTACTCACAGCTCAAGTCAAGTCCCACTGGCTATATTTTCTCTTTTTCCCAGACTGAGTCAGTGAAGACTATTAACCACCCACCAGGTAGAACCAATGAATTATTTGTCTTCTGTCTCCCAGATATAGCCAGTAGAGTGCTGCAGCAAAGATCCCAATAAGGCTAAGGAGGTGGAGATGGAGCTAGAGCAGGGTCAGATAGAATCATCCCTCCCTTTTTCTGGTTCAATTTTCTGAAAGGTACTTTAAATTACATTACACATGGCACCAAAATTGCAGACAGACTAAAAATAGCCCTCATTGCTTATCAACCCTGTAGGTCTCAGCTTAGATGTCATTTCCTTGAGGGAGACTTTACTGATATTGCCTCTCTGGGTGTCACATTTATCTGTTGGATGCCATTGGCACAACACTGACCACACTGGATTAAGTGTTGATCTGTCTCCCTAACTAAACTATTAACTTCCTGAGTGCAAGGACTAACGTAATGTTTTATTCTCTAGCAAAATGGGTCCTCAATCAATATTTGTTGAGTGCCTAAATAAATGACTGATTATTGCATTAGATATTCACAAGTAGCTCCAGTATTTCCTAAGTTATGTTTTATTTCATATGGTTTTTTTCTCCAGGTAAAAACTGAAGAAGATGATTTCGAAACGGATTTCTACGAAGATTTAATTTCTGTTGGAAATAATGAAAACAAACAAAGCTCATTTTCGAGTGAAAGGGGGAGCTCTTCTAAAGTACCAATTTTTTATTCCTCAAAGAAAAGTCAAAGTGTCAACCATAATTCTGCCTTCAGACAAGCCATTGAAGCCTCCCACAAAAAGGTAATAGAAATGTTTCCCAATCCCTTTATTCTTTTTTTCTTGAAAATTGACACCAAAAAAATTCCAGCAATCATGCAACAAGGAGAGAGTTTTGATATCAAATCACTAGGATTTCTAACACATGTTTAAACAGTTTTTTGCTTTTTTATCCCACCTTAAAAGTTATAGAGGTAATGTGTATAATGATGCTTCCTTTTTGCATGCATCTGACCATGTTTATTGTTGTGTTCTCTTTATTTTCACTTTTCTTTGTTATATTGTTGTAGGTGTGTTTCTTAAAAACCATATATAACAGGACTTTGTTGTTTTATGCAGTCTGACAGTTTCAGGCCTTTGCTGAGAAAATCCAGCCAACTTACATATACTCCCTGAAATACGTGATCATACTCTTCTCGTCTTTTACTTTTCCTAATCATTTCACTTTGTTGCTGTTTCCTGTTTCCTTAAATTTGCTATTTTTGATACATTTCTATCTATTCCCTTTTGTCTTTTTGGTCATTTTGGAAGTTCTAGTATACTTTTAAGTTTGTACCTTTTCCTAGTTAATGAGCATAATTAAATCTATATTTTTCTTTTATTTTATCACATGAAATCATATCTGTAGCTCCCCAAAAGACATTTTATTTATCTGTTCTCCACATCCCATCCCCACCGTCTTCCTGAGAACACATTTGCTTCTCTACTCTTCCATCACTGGCTTCCAACATGCAGTTTCAGTGAGATAGTTAATAAAACCTTGTGTTCCAAGCCACTCCCAGGGATTGTTTCATATTTGCTTTTATATATGTTAGTTTGTATTTTATTTTGACTGTAATCTTCTCTATTTAAATATTCCTCAGATGGCACTTGTAACTTCCAAGTACATAGACTATATTCTATATTTGTGTTATTTTTATATGTGTACTTGTATGTATGTCTTGTGTGCACGCATGTATGTATGCACATATGTATGTCTTGTGTGCACGTCTGTATCTCTGTGTGCACCATTTATTTTCCTTTCATCTTTCCTTTCTTGAGATGTCTGTTTCATTCAGTTGTCATTTTTCAGTCTTTTCTTTAGATAGGGTACATGCAAAATATATTCCCTAAATCTTTGTATATTTAAAATTGTCCACCTTTTTTTTGAGCAATAAAGATAAAAAATATCCTGGTAGTACCACAGTCCTCTTCTCTTGATAGTCAGCAGATGTCCTTACGTTGTCTTATAATTTTCATTGTTGCATAGGAAAAATCACTTGCAAAGCTGATTTTTCTAATTTTGTTTTCTCTGTCTGGACATTTATAAGAATTTGGGGTTTTTTACCCTTATAATTTAGGGTATTTCTGAGTGTTGGACTTTTCCCATTATCTTGCCAGGAACTTATGTAACCCTTTCAATATGTAAAGATGCATCTTCACGTGGTAATCTTTCATCTGTTCCTTTTTCTCCTATTATCCACATGTTCAGTTTCTTGGATATATCTTCCAGCTCTTAAATGATTTAGGGGACAGATTTCTATTAGAAATGTTTAGATGGATACAAAGGTCTTTGAAAATAGTACCTGATCCTCTCTACAACCACCGCTCTCAGTTGAGCCCTGAGTCACCGAGCCTGAGAGGGAGAAGGTGAAAGCAAGAGATGGAGGTACCAGTGCTGCAGCCAATGAAACCAGCAGCTGGAGGACACTATTTTCCATTAGTCATCCATTCACACACTTATGTAAACATAAGATTTTACAGCACTTTTTAGATAATTTTTCTATGCATTTCATTCATCTTAAAAAGAACCCTAAGAGGTAATCAGAGTTGGTGTTTTAATGCCATTTTGCAGATGAATAAACTGAAGTTTTTACGTTTATTTTTAATTTATCAAATATCTTATCAAATACCTACCATGTGGCAGACACTATACTAAAGTCCAAGAAACTATGTGACTTCCAGCGATCTTACAGTGAATAAATGCCAGAGTTGAGAACTGAAATTAGTTGGTCTGATTTTTGCCCACTATTCTTATCCACTGCATTATACCTCAACCTATTTGATTATTCATTTATTTATTCATTATTTCAACAAATTGTGGAAGGAATACAGTGCTGGTGATATGGACATGTAAAAAAATGAGAATAAAGTACATTCCTTTTATAACAAATATTGTTACTTCCTTTTTGAATGGGCTATGGGTCATATGGTGTCCTCCAGACTCACCAAATTATTTGTAAGACAAGGCAGTATCAGAATTACTAGACAGTAAAAATATGACATGTAAAAAAATGAGAATAAAGTACATTCCTTTTATAACAAATATTGTTACTTCCTTTTGGAATGGGCTATGGGTCATATGGTGTCCTCCAGACTCACCAAATTATTTGTAAGACAAGGCAGTATCAGAATTACTAGACAGTAAAAATATACATGTCTAGGCTCTTCCTTTAATCTACTGAATCAGAATATGGGGTAGGGCATGTGAATCTGATCTTTTTTTTTTTTTCTTTTAAACTCCTCAGATCACTCTGATATAGCATCCAGGATTGGAAATAACTGCCTAAACATATAATCAAAGATAGAAGGGAGATGGAGGTGTTGAATTAGATGGACATATAGGTATCAGTCCTGCCATTCAGACTTGCTTCACAGAATTGGTTTATAAATGTTTCAAACATGCTAGAGAATATTTGTAAAACCCATATTTATAGATAAACAGCTGTTGTGATCCTCTAATAGTTGGCCCCAAAGTCTAAATATTTAGGGCTATTCACAATATCAGATTGGAACATATGAAACTGCTGTTGTTCAAACATTTTTGACTTATGAAATTGTCAGCCTCATATGGTTCAACCCAATATTATGACTATTGTTTTTGGTTAGATCTGAACATAATACAGGAATCTCAGACTAAACAGAAAATGCTACTGCAACCCCTCTTTAGTCTTCAAGTAGTGAAAACGAGGTACCACAAACTTGAAAATTAATCCAAGCGCTTCCATAGAGCTTAATGCTTTATTTATTTTGTCAATCACAAAGACATCTGCTGGGCACATAGTCTTTTAAAGCAAAATGCCAGTTAACTCAATAAGATTCAATGCTTTTCTGATTCACTTCACAAAATTGAAACCACAAATATATGATTGAAATCAAGCAAGATCTCACAAATTATTGAAATGGATTAAATATGATTTAATAACCTGCTATAATGTAATTTTTTTTGTCTAAAATAGCCAGTTCTAGCCATTATGCACTAGAGAGTAGAACATCACAGAAGTGCTTCTGCTAAGTTCAGCTACCAAAGTTCAACTTGTATTTTCCATGATTTAGTTTTTAAAGCAACCTGGAAATTTTGAACCATGCAGGACAGGCATTTCAAATACTCAGGGAGTGAGTATGCTTCTTACTAAAAGCACAAAGGCCCTCCAACTTTTGAAAGCTATGGTTTTATGACAAAATTCAAGCATTAAACTTAAAAAGAGAACTAATGGACGCTTACTAAAATGTAAGCTCCACAAAGTCTTGAACTTCGTCTGCCTTGTTCGCTTCTGTATCCACAGTGTGTGAGATAGCTAAGCAATAAACATACTGAAGGCAAGAAGGTAGGAGAGAGGGAGGGAGGGAAGGAGGGAGTGTTACCGACAGGCCAAGCTCGGCTTGCCCTCTCACATTAAACAAATGACCTGAAAGTCCAAAAGTTGTTGCAAGGATTGGAAGGTTTATTCAGATTACTGGTACTCAACTAACTGTCTAACCAAGCAAACAAAGAGAAAAGAGGAGCAGTGGGGTCCAGTTTATCCTAGTCGCCATTGGTGGGGCCAACCTATTCCACTGACAGTAATTGATAAAAGCTGGTTCTCCCCACTGTTGTCGGCATAAAGAAGAAAATTATCTACTAGATTTAAATCAGAGGAGCAAAGCATAGCTGGGAGCTCTCCAGGGTGCACCTATACAGAACGGAAGAGGGCTTTGAAAATCAGAAACAAAGCATTGCCAAGAGACCTCCAGGGTGCTCCTACATAGTAGTGGATACAATCAATCAAACAGCAGAAGAGGCTCAGAAAATCAGAGAAAGGTAAAGAGAATAAAACGTTGCCTTGTCAGAATTTAGGCCAGGGACTCCAGGAGACATCTCACCGGCAGCAGAGTCGTGGTGCTGTGATATGAACTCAGCAAGAAAGACTCCAGACACTCAGTGGAGTCAGAGAGTCAGAAGGTTTATTATGTGTAGGACCCAGGTGAACTCTCGTTCTGAAATCCTGGAACCCTGAACATGAGTTTAACAGGGTTTTTATAGGCAAGTTTGGCAGGATCCCTAAGCTTAGGTTTGAACTTATATCTTAAGCAAGCAGCTGCTGGTTTCAGCTCCTCCTAACCTACATGACTTAGGCGAGCAGGCAAGATTACAGAGGTAAGCGGGGCAGGCAAGCAAGGTTACAGAAGCAGAAATGCTGGCAGGCAGTTGATTATTAACTAGGCTGAGTTCTGGGGGCCCTGGGAGATAAGCACATTTTTCAAGTTAGTCAGAATTTAATTTTGAATTTTCTTAACAATGGGAGCAAAACAGTCCCAGTGGCCACTTGCCTCTTGCAGCTAGAGTCTTCTCTGGTGCCCAAAGCTTTCCAATTTTGGCCAGCAATTAAATTAGGCTCCTGGATTCTGAAGTCATAGAAATGAACAATGTACCCAGCAGTAAAGCAAGCAACACTTTATTAAAAGAGGAGACAGACTTATGCATAAGGGGGGTAGTGACAGTAAAGCTAGCCCTCCAAGGGGAGCTGTTCAGAGTCTTTTAAAGGGAAAGGAGTTAAGGGGTACGGGCTAGTGTCACTGGAGGTGGTCCATTCTGTTCTTCCTTGTTACATCATGGGTGCATGCTCAGTAGGTCCAAGATGGCAGTGGTGTTCATCATTGTCACCCCAGGGGAGTCATTGTAGCAGTCACCTTGATGCTTTGTGCACAGGTGGGAATTCCTAAAGGGTCTTAAGGTTAATCTGCAACTTTTACAATCATGGTAAACAAGACTTGGGGAGGGGTTTTCCAACTCAGTAAATATCTGTTTCCTCTCTTATCTCAGTCTATTTTGTCAGGGCAGCCCATGGGGTAATCATTTACCCTGGGGGTCTCATGACTGAGGAGTGGAAACGTAACAAAGTGTCCTCTGCAGGTAAAATGGAGTCAGTTTGGTTCACAGGCCCAGCCTTACTCTGTTTCAGGAGGGAGAGGGAAAAGGAAAGAGAAAATGTATATAACTCTTTTTTGATCTTTGTGATTGCTTTTTTTTCTTTTGTGTTAGCAGTCATTTTGTGTCATAATTATAGCATACAGGAAGATGGTCTTTTAATAATTAAGAGTTAAAATAAAGTTCTTTTGCTAAAACATGGTCTTCACTCTGTTACTATTACTCAAACACTACAATTTGTTAAAATTGAGAGATCAGATAAAAAATATAAATATTAAAAAAAACCAAAACAGTGTACATGAATATGCTCAAATCTCAGTGGCTGTGTAGAAGGACAAGGGAATGAGATTTTAAACATAACACCAACCACCTAATTCTTAATTAATGCAGCATAACAAGAAACAAGAAGTTTACAAACAAACAAACAAAAAACTTATATATTTATGCATATGGGTAAAGGAGTGAGAATATAAATAATTTTGTTTAATTTCACCCATCAAGTAATTTAGAATTACAGCATTTTGGAGCTGAAAGAGGGTGTGAACGTCATTCAATGCGCAGCCCTCATTTTATCATTTGTCATCTGAAGTCTAGAGGATTAAAATGCTTTTGGCAGTTAATAACAAAGCTGCAACTTGAATCTTAGTTGCATAACTTTCATTGAAAATCTGCACAATCCTTTTTCAATTATTTGCACTAGCAAAGCATTCTAAATAAAAACTCCGTAGGAAATGCCTCCATGACTGGCAATCAAGAAAGAAAGACTGACTTTTCTGATAAATGATCTCTTCTTTGATAGAGAACATACGCCTCAGTCACACAGTTGACATTATTGAGATAATCTTATTTGTTTAGCACTTTGAACATCTCAGGAAAAGGTACTAGAAAGTAAAATGAAAATTAAAACTTTGTGTGTGAGAGCATGCATTAGAGTTAAAATTGTTGTAATACTATGGTAGAAATGAAGCTAATGATAAATTGATGACGTTTAAATGCTTGATACTTCAAGCTTTCATTATTTTTAATCATCGTTTTTTTACTCTTTTCTTTTGTTCCATTAGGATTCTAGTTTTATTAGAATCCATAAAGTGATAAAAGTCTTAAACTTCACAATGAAAGCTAAAGATCTGCAGCTTTCTGATGTCTTTTTGAAAGCACTTAACCATCTGCCTCTAGAATACAATTCTGCTCTGTATAGCCGGATATTTGATGACTTCGGGACTCACTACTTCACCTCCGGCTCCCTGGGGGGCGTATATGACCTCCTTTATCAGTTTAGCAGTGAGAAACTAAAAATCTCAGGTATGCTCTCTTCAAGCCTTCATTCTTCTTAACTGGTATAATAGCATGCAGCATCTTTTTTTCCTTACTTTATCATTTTAATTATTCTTCTTTATTGACTTTACTTAGATCCTGCTTTACTTCCAAAATGATATGAAGAACAATACAAAACTTACACATTCAAGTAAATAGAATAAAAACATAAAACTAGAACCCAAAACAGAAGGACAAATAAGTATGCTTAACCTCTATGGCTGGGAATCACATTTGTCTCTGAATTTCCTGACATCTGGGAACATCATGAGCCACAGGATAGTGGAGATGCATGACAAAACCTCAAGGAACCTTAACAAGTTTGCCAGGAACTAAATTCTACAAGATAATTTACTTGTAGCATTTTAACAGAGATAATTTTATAGAGCAATAATTTATAGCAAATTTAATAGTGATCTTTTTTGTTTAATGATTTTAACTAAAAGCCAAGGGCAGAAGATGAAAGAAAAATTAGGGACTGAATTAATGTGAGCCAGATATGCACCTCCTGGTGATAAAACTTGCAACCAAATACGAAGTACTTTTGTATGAGGAAAGGTTACAACTTTATATCTTGATATATAAAGCAGATATATTTCCTCTTGCACATAAAGTAACAATATAAACCAAACATCTTGGGTTTTTAAGGATTATCTTAAATGGCCAATGTTAATTATCATCACAGCTTAAGCACCTTTGGATAAATTTGTTTGAGGCTGCTGTGTGAAATGGCACAGGGTCTGTGAGGATTTATCACGTGTCTCTTGAGAACAAAGTTAGGAAACTGTATAGTAACCAGAAATAAACTCACCAATTCCCCCAAATAAATCAGAATTATTCATCACTAAACTTTTATACAGCAGAAACCAGGAATTTATTTAAAAATAGAACATCATGCTAGGCCTGGGGCCAACAGAGTTTCAGTCCCTCTCTTCTTATGTGTCATTATGGCAACACATGGTTGCCCTGAGTCCTTCCAAATCTTAAGAGATCGGGTGTCCCTCATGATCTGCTTCCTAACAAAGGAGATGGAATAAATACCTTTCAGAAAAGCTTCCTAAAAAAGGACTTAAAAATTTTTACCTGACATGTTTACTAAAATCCAAAAGATTTGTGCTTTCCGGGCTGCCTGCCCTGTGTTATATCTCAGTTATTCTTTCCCCTGCAGCAGTGCTTGCATGATGAATTTGATGTTTTCTTCCACTGCAAAGAGCATCAGCAACAAGGCTGAGCGAAAATGGCCTTGACTTGGTTTCATCTCACCCTTCAGATGAAATTATTCTGGTCACTGCTGCTGTAACCCTGACAATGATTGCCCATTTGATGAGTAGACATCATGCATTCAGAGCAAAGCATGTAAGAGTATAGAGGTCAGGTCAAAGAACTGTGTGAATCTCGAATCAACCATCCAACATTTCCACAGTTGTAGCCCCATAACCAAATGAAGTAATGAGCTATACTTCCCTGCCAAAACATTGTCACCTTCTCTTTCTCTAGAAGCAAGGCAGAGACTGACAAACAGATACACATAATGAAGGAAAGAAAGGGAGTTTGAGATGGGATAGGAAACTGAAAATAGATACCCATATATATCTATACACACATATACACATGCACTTTACATACATACATACACACACATACACTATATAGTATTTATAGTTTGTATGTATACATATGTATGTTTGTGTGTATATATATTTGATAATACATATTCAATATTCTCATACTCTTAATAATCTTATATTTAAAAAGTAAATTTATATAAATACATTTCTTTGAATCACAAAAATAGAATTGCTGTGCAATTTTAATCACAGTTAAAACATGGCATACCCAGACTGAAACAAATCTCAATAAAATGTAATTCTCCAGTGGGTGTGCTTACTTGTTTTTGCCCACTCTCTAGATGAATATACATTCTGGCCTCCCCTTTCATCTCTTTCTATTGCTTCTCCCTTTACTTAGCCATGCCAGAGTATAGATCTAGTTCCTGTTTATGCTTTAGTCGTTAAGAATTAAATCCCTGTCATTAATTTTGAAAAATTACTTGAATATTTCATAGTACTTTCCCTCAAGAAGAAGAGAACAAAATTAAATCGCTTTTCATTTGTATCCCTTAATTTATTCCTCTATTGTTCAGTGTTCCAAAGTCAAGTTAACATTTTTGTTGTTGTTGTTTTTATCAATATACAATGCAGTTGATTTTTGTGTCCCTTTACCAATTCCTCCCTCCCCCTTCCCTCCCCTCCTCCCACCCATCAATAGCATATCTGTTCACTTGTCTTAACAAGTTCAAGGAATTATGATTGTTGTGTCTTCTTTCCTGCCCCCCTCATTTGTTTGTGTATTATTTATTTATTTTTAGCTCTCACAAGTAAGTGAGAACGTGTGGTATTTCTCTTTCTGTGCCTGACTTATTTCACTTAATATAATTTTTTCTAAGTCCATCCATATTGCTGCAAATGGTAGTATTTTATTCTTTTTTATAGCAGAGTAGAATTCCATTGTGTAGATATACCACATTTTATGTATCCACTCATCTGATAATGGACATTTGACTGGTTTCAACTCTTGGCTATTGTAAATAGTGCTGCAGTAAACACTGGATTACAGGTATCCCTTCGGCATGATGATTTCCATTCCTCTGGGTATATTCCCAGCAGTGGAATAGCTGGGTCATATGGTAGATATATCTGTAATTGTTTGAGGAACCTCCAAACCATTTTCCAGAAAGGCTGCACCATTTTTCAGTCCCAACAACACTGTAGGAGGGTTCCTTTTTCTCCACAAATTCACCAGCATTTATCATTCTCAGTTTTTGGATATTAGCCATCCTAACAAGTAAGATGGTATCTCAGTGTGGTTTTGGTTTGCATTTCCCGGATGCTGAGTGATGTTGAGCATTTTTCATGTGTCTGTTGGCCATTTGTATATCTTCCTTAGAGAACTGCCTACTTAGCTTTTTCTCTAGAATTTCTCTAGCTATTCGTGGTCTTTTGTTATTCCATATAAATGTCTGGATAGTTTTTTCCATTTCAGAGAAAAATGTCATTGGAATTTTGATGGGGATTGCATTGAATTTGTAGATCACTTTGGGTAGTATGGACATTTTCACAATGTTAATTCTTCCAATCCAAGAGCAAGTTAAAATTTTGAATAAAAATTGGCATTGCTTAAGTGTACAAGGTGAAAAGAATTTCAGGAATACAGTGAAAACTCATTAAACAATTAAAATATCATAATATACAAGATGGTAATTTTAAACTCCTTTTGTTGGGAAGTCATCTTCTGCTCTTAATCGGAGGTGAAACATTATTTCCCCCCTACTTATCAGTATGATTTTTTTGACTTAACACTATATTGATTTCCTCTCAGAGTAGCTGAGGACATTATTGAAATACTCATCCCTGTGCCACAACTGAGGGACACTCAGGTCTGAGAGGCTGGCTACTACAGCATCAAGTAGTCCTTTAGTTAATGCAGACAGAGTTCAGGCAGCAACTGACAGGACATACTGCAGGGAAGAAAAGGCTTGCACAGCAATTCGTTGACAGAGCCCTGATATTTAATCACCATATGTTTAATACATAAGAGGGATTCATCAATCAAATCTTCAAGAATTCACCTGTAGCCCCCAGAAAGGGAAATTAAGTTTATAGTTAATTCATTATGTTATAGCTAATTAACTGGACACATACAATTTAATTTTCACTTATAAATAATGCACACCTAATGAAAGGAAAAGAATGAGTTGTGCATTACAGATGCATTAAATTGCAGGCATGGCTTAAAACTATGATTGACCCACTTACAAAAACAATGCAACCAGACGAAAAATGAACCATATTTATTCAGCCAGACTGAAACAGCCATCTTTTTTGCAAGAGTTGAAGATACAAGGTAAACATGAGGATTCATACTAAGAATTTTCTACTCCCAACTAATATTGCATCTCTTCAAATGTGTCAAAACGTTAAAAAAAAAACTGTGACATAGGCAGATCCGGTTTGCATGTAACCGGTCTCAGTGATCTATGCCTTCAGGTGTTCATTTCAGCATCACCTCCTATCAGTGCCTCAAGCTCTGAAAACACTTTTCCTGCCTATTGTAGCCAGCAACCCTAAATACCAATATTCGTTCGATATGTAGCCAGCAACCCTAAATACCAATATTCGTTCGATAAACTACTTTGCTTTAAGGTGCTTAAGAGCTGATATTAATAGCTCTATCTCCCATGTGCTTGTATTTTGAAAAGCAAATTTTAACTAAATATCAAAAGAACTGAATTTTAATTTTGGTGTTTCTGGAAGTGTTGGCTTGGGAAGCTGTTAAGAAAAAGAAAACATTGATTCCTCTCAGACAACCCAGAGAGGTAGTAGCAATTCAGCCTACACATATATGCCCAATCTGCTTCTGTGCCCTGTGTTTTATGCACATGCAGATTTTGAGGTCACAGAGGATGATCACAGGCATTGTGGTGGGAGTGATTCGGTCGCTAAAATCTTCCACGAATGATGCTTGGGAATTTGGTAAAGAACAAGGACAGTGAGTGCTGGAGGTATTATAACTGGATGGCCTGAGCCTCACAGAGTGTTGGGTTTTCACGCGACTCATAAGACTGTGAGAGTCAACAACAGAAGCAGCACCAGGAAACTAGGAAGGTGGGAATGGGGCAGCATCAACATCCCTGGAGCCAACAGGGAAAACAGGATCAAGTCCAGATTGGATTAAGATAAGGAGATAGAATAGCCAGGGAGGCGATTAAAAGAGTTTATAGGTCAGGAAGTCAGAATTTCTGAAATTAAAATAAAAAGGTTTTGGAGGTAGAGATAGAGTGAGCAGCTGAGTCAGAGAGAGACAGCACAGAGAAGCATGAGGATGAGTGCTCAGAGAAGGAGAGATGGTGTTGGGAAAACAGAATTGTTTAATCAGGCCCTCTTGCCTCAGGTCCAGTTGGGTGTGGTGCAGCACATTCTTTGTAAACAAATTGTGTGTGTGGGTGTAGTTAGTGTGTGTGCGTGCTAATGTATCTTTTTAGTTTTGTTGCTCTTGTGTGTTTGAGAGTTGTGTGGAGCAGTGGCCCTGAACTGCTGGCCAGCAGAGCTCACATCTGAAAAGAGAGCATGTTTACTTTGCTAGCAGCTGCTCAGTTTTTCTTTGGATTTTGCCAATAGCAGTTGAGTTTCTGAGTTTCTCTTTGGACTGCCTAGCTCTCAGACATGTGTGTGCTGAATAAAGACTACTCTTCCTTCAACCAAGGCTCCAAGGACCTTTCTTCCAGTTACCTAGCTTGTAGACCTGCGTGTGAAGGGTCTGTGTCCCAGTCTGGGCAATGGGCTTGAGGGGTCTGTGAGCTCCAGACCCAGCCCTAGCTCTACAGAGAGCAAACAAGATTTGCATTTTAGGTCATGAATAGGAAGCGAGTGATGTGGACTCAGGTCTCACAGAATAAGCTGTGGCCTGGAAAGCAGGCCTTGTGGTGGGGGACAGAACAGAGCCTGTCTTAATCTCATGATGCACTACGCATGGCAGTGGCCACTAGACAGGGCAAGCTTAGGTGCCCATTGTGTTGAGCGGCAACAAGGGGCAGACACCGGGAAGAGACTTACATGAGCTCCATGGGATGGGCCACAGTGGTCTCATGTGTGTTTTTGAGGGTCAGTGTTGAAGGGAGAGATGGTGGAGATTCACAGACTTACCTCTGTTGTTCAGGATTATCTCAGGGCCTGTACAGGATTGAGTCTGTAGATAAAACTGTTAATCATTCAAGTTTATGGGGACTGGGAAAATGGGGCCTGACATATGAGGGTACTTCAAAACATTAGTGGAAAAACAGAATTCAAAGATAATATGAATATTTCCATGAACATTTTGAAGTATGCTAGTGTAGTATTGGTAGCTCCAAAAGTGACCAGAGCCTCATGTTCCTCTTCTCGAATTCTCAGTGATGCATTTTCATTGGTATTTGTTTGTACTTTATTTTCTAGGTTTAACAAAAGAAGAATCCCAATGCTGTGTACGGACTGAAACAAAGAAACGTATTCTTTTTTTTAAGACAACAGAAGTGGAGCACCGGTGCACCGCTAACAAGCTGTCAGAGAAACATGAAGGTAACAGTCCTCTCTCTTAGCAGCTTATACAGTGTGTTCCAAGGCCAGCTGTAATTTAAGTACCATATTGCCCATGACTGTGCTATTTTTAACTCTTCATTTATTTCATTTATCTGCCTCAGAGCCCTGTGTGTGGTGGGGGTAAGGGGCAAATGAAATATCATTAGCGCTATGCAAAAGGGGAAATAGTTAAGGTTTTCTTCACGTTATTCTTAGGCTGTTGAATATAATGAAACTCAATATTAGGCATTGTGAAGAAAATATGGGTGTGAACAAGACCTTCTGATCAAGGATCTTACAAAGTAAGGATACATACAAACAACCATAAATATTCAGATGGATAAGGGTCTAAGAGAGTTTTATAGAAAAGAAAGGCTGTGGAAGTACTATGGGCAGAAAATATTTCCTGAGATCAAAAGACATCAGGTTATATGAAGAGAATTATTTCGGGCTATGCACTGAAGACAGCAGCAGACTTTGGAGAATGGAGAGAGAAAGAGAAACAAAATCCAGGCAAAATTATTGAAGAAGATACAAGTCAGATTTTGCAGAATGATCTTACTCCTTCCCAGAGTTCAGCCAGTGGGCTTTCACCCTGACATCCTAATCCCAACCCAGACATATCTTGTGAGCTCCGGACACATACTGTCTGCTGAACATCTCTACCAGAATGTTCACAAGCACCAGTGCTTCACATATTCTCTCTTTGCTACAAACAGTTCTCATCACTGTCGAATGGCACAGCCTTTACTTTATAGCCCAATAGTGTTCTTGTGAAGATTAAATGACCCGATATTTATAATGAGCCTAACATAGTGACCAGTAACTGTGGGCTGCTTTTACCTTGCGTCTCCTTTAGCAGTCTCAGTCTTGGTGAATGGAATTGCCCACAACTAAGTCTACCAAGGCAAAAACCTGAGTGTTGTCTTTGATTCTGCCCTCTTTCTAGCCTCCACATCCAATAAGTAACTGTGTATAATCACTCCACCTCCTGCATAACCTGTCCAAGTTGTCTCCATCTCTTTATTTCCATGGGAAAACTCTCCATCCATTATTTCCTACCTGGATTATCACAGAAGCCTCCTAACTTCTCTTCTTCTGATCTGTTCTACTTATTTCTGTAAAAGGAATCTTCTCCATAGAAAATCTTACTCATAAAACCCTCATGCTTTAATCATGCCATGATTCCCCCATGGCCTTAAGGATAAATTCCTGCCTCTTTCTCTCCATAGCTAAATTTTATGCAATCTCCTAAATGAGTCATGCTTTCTCCTATGCCTTGCCATTATAAGTAACTCCTTCCTCTGTGTGTTAAATTCTCTTATTTTATTATGCCTGACTAATTGCTACTCATTCTGCTTTGGACAAAGGTGAGCAGAATCACAGAAACTCCCATATTTGAAGCTTACATTCTCATGGGAAAGACAGACAAAGAACAAATAAAAATTAATATTTATTATAATAATAAATAGATAATTTTTAATATAGTAGTAGAGCATATAGGTGTTCTACATGTAGATGCCTGTGTAAAGCATTAGCAAAATGAAAAGAATTAACTTAAAAACCACACATTCAAATTACAGCAAAAAAAGAAAAAAAAGGCAAAAAGGAACACAGCATGTAAAATAGACAAATAATCTAATAATACAAATCGAAGAATGGATACAGATTCTATACCAGTTTATCATGCAATAAAATAATTTAATAATAATATGAACTCAATACATCAAGAGTTCAGAGATAAAAATAGTAAATATAAGAACTGAAAAGGGAAATTCCAAAGCTAAGGTATACGAACATTAAGAAGCATCACCATTATAATTATAAATAAATTAGTCACTACAAGGATAAAATATAATTGTCTGAAAATAAAATAAAGTTAGTCACATATAGGAAAGATCTATTGTGATTACACAATTAATACAGAGAAAAATTCAGATATTATTAAAGAAAATCTAATGGAAGTAGGATGACAAACATAATTTAATACATGGGAATTATTGTCCCTGAAATGGAGAGCTCAATAAATAAAACAGAAAAACTGTATTTTTGAAAAAGCACTACATAAGAACATGTTCCTGAAATAGAAAGAAATTTTTCTTGATTATATGTACCAGAAATATTGTTCAAATATGCAACTTCGAGACAAATTCTGGTTAATTTACTAAACCCAAAAGTTTTAAAAATGAATTCTACAGATATCTTGACTGAAAAAATAAGTCTACTACAACAACAACAAAATTTGGCTGACTTCGGACTTCTCCATAACAAAATTCAATGTAAGAAGACAATAGAAGAATGTCCACAAATTTCTGAAACAGGAAAAAATGTGTTCATATGTAAAGGTAACTGGAACACATTCTCAAGACGTGAGAGAATTCTGGAAATACACATTCTTGCGTAGTTACTGAAAAAACTACTCAACTGTACAATCTATGCAACAAAGATATGAATGGGGGAAAAAACAACTGGAGTAATTCAGGCGTTCAAAGATAATTTTTGTTTCTGTCGTTATTCTCAAGATGGAACTCAACATGTCTCTCAAATCCCCATTTCTTCTAAATGGCGAAAAATATAATATTGCCAATGTAATGTAACCCAGTCTTTCTGGGTTTTCATTTTCAATTTTCAGTCAAATTCGGGATTCCCTCATGCTTCCCTTTTGTTGCTTACTAGGGATAATCTGTGTGTGTGTGTGTGTGTGTGTGTCGTGTGTGCATATGCATACACGTGGTGTGGGAGTGTCAGGTAACAATCTAGCATCAGGGGAAGAATGGGACCTTTATTAGCATGTAGCCCTTTGCCTTTGCTGGCCTCAGCCAATATGTGATTTGCCTCCTCTGGTTCTCATCGTTAGGCACTTGCATCTACTGCCAACGTCTATAGTCCCGCTTTGGCCTTTGGTTACTCGGTCCATATCCTTTGAATCTTTTTTATACCAACCAACATCAGGCCCCTGTGTGTCTGTAACCCTCTCTTAAGACTTTTTCACTTTCTTCAGGGTTTTGGGAACTCCTGCCTATTTTCTGCACCTCAGAGAAGTGTGGGGGCCTTTAAGGCTACCCAAAAGACCACTTGCTTGGGTGCCACATTGGATATAAAACATTTTCTTGTCATTCCCCTCCTACTACTAGAGAAAACTTAAATACAAATGTATATGTTTCTATCAAATCTCTTTTATACCACTGTTCCTCCAAAGACTATCTCCAAATTAGTATAATTCTAATCCTGCACTGAGGAATCCACCAAGTCTAAGTCCTAGTTACCACATGTCCAATATTCCCCGTTCTCACCATTACTCAAAACCTTTTCTTCTTTTGGGAGGGAAAATGGCTCTTATGTCATTATACATTCTTTTCATTCTGTGGTTGATGTTATAAATTCTATGTTCTGAGTCTTAGCTGGTTTGGCTCTTGATATTTAAATTCGAGCATTAAGAACTCAAGAATTCTTTTTCTCTCTCAGGAGCTTGGTTCTTGACATTAAAACCCATGGCCTTCAAATCTATGATTTCTGGTCGATTTACCAAAGTATTTGACTCTTTTCTCTCTCAGTCTTGTCTAACTTGAGGCTACACATACAGAAAGCCCATAATGCAGCTTGAATTATGAGAGGAATGGTAGAGATAAAGAGAGTTTCAAAACACATCCAAAATTTAATATAGAGATATGAACCCAGTAGATAAATATAGAACTCAGGAATGAAGAAACAGTGGGCAAAGATGAGGCAATGAGAACTGAATTCATTTAACATATAAAACTAATACTAAATAAGAGGAATAATTTCATTTTTCTGTATTACTAAGTGTTTCATATGCTAAAAACATAATATTTATTTTAAAGCAAACAAATCTTGAAATTATAATTTTTAGCAGACAGGGCAAGAAGCATTTTCTGATTACCATCTCCATCGACATTCATAATTAGGGTTAGGGGCTCTCCTGTCTGTTCTCACTGAAACCCGTATTCATAACATCATAGCACTCATTGCGTGTGCTGGGTTAGCTTTCTATTTCCTCCACTAAGTTAAGACAGTGACATGGTCTTTACATCCTCAGTATTTAGCACCATGCCTTGCAGCATATTAAAAATGTTTTCTAGATGTATTTCAATGAACACATGAATGATTGAAAGAAAGAATAAGTGAATAAATAATCAACACTTATTACCCTCTTACTATGTTTCAAGCACTGTTTTAAGTGTTTTTGTGTGTTAACTTTTAATCCTCACAATAGACTGGTAAAAATATTATCCCCCATTTTGTGGATGAAGAAATGGAGGCACATAGAAGCAAAGAATGAATACATAAATGAATAAACCTGCTAAATTTGTGAAATAAAGCTGGGAAGGTAGCTTTGGTCCACATTAAACAGGGCTTATATACCTTGCTAAAAAATTTGGACTTTATCTTATTAAAGATTCTCACTTTCCCACATATGATATGCAGGATGTTAATAGGTGTTATGTGTGAAAAGGGAGGTCCATCTTTAGAATAGACAACTTTGAGTGTAAGAGGGTTAAAGAGAACTTTGCAGAGCTTCTAAAATTATAAAGAAAACTGTGCTTTTTTTTCCAAGAAGCTGATGCTATATACAGTTTCTCCCCAAAATACCTTACCAGGAGATTCACAGATTTAGTATTGAGCAAAACACCGCTGCATTCAGCAGGGAAACAGTAATAATTATTAAGTAGGAAAGTAAAATGTACTTTATAGAGATTATTTCTACCTATGATTTATTAAATATAGATGATGATTCAACTTATGATTTTTTGACTTTATGACGGGTTTATCAGGATATTAAATGCATTTTTGAGTTACGATATTTTTGACTTAACAGTGGGTTTATTGGGATGTAACCCCATCGTCAGTCGAGGAGCATCTGTATGTTGCATATCTATTAAACTTGTAAGCCAAATCTGCATTCAAATTTTGTGTTTATGTTTTTTGGCTATGTAACCAAGGTCAGCAGCTTAATCTTTCTTTGCTTTGGGTTCCTCATCTGCAAAATGAAAATAATAATAGTATTTACTATTTCATATGTATATTTCATATACCTATCATGAAAATTAAATAAGTAATCTCTGTAAAGTGATAAGTACAAAGCCTAGTCTATATTAAATACTCAATTCGTATCAGCTATTATTATTTTGTAGTTATCCAAGTGACACATAACAAAGACATATAATGTAGGGAAATGGCAATAGAAATTTAAAAATAGGCAAAAGAATATATTTGAATTGCCAATAAACATGAAAATATGATCAACATTGCAAACCGGAGAAATAAAATTAAAACCATAAGGCACCACCTCACACAAATGGTGAAAATGTTTAAGTTGACAACTGTTGGCAGTGTGTAGAACCACTCAAATTGCCATATACTGTGGGTAAGAGAATAAATTGGCAAAAACATTTTGGAAACTGGTGATGTCTACTAAAGATGAATATATATATATGTGTGTGTGTATATATATATATATATATTTATATACTCTATATATACACATATATATGTTATGTATATGTGTGTATGTATATCCAGACTTAAAAAGTCGACTAATAAGTATGTACTCAACAGAAAATTGCACAAACATTCAGCAAAAGAATATTCAAAGCAGCATTATTCATTAACTGGACACAACTCAAATGTCTTACGAATAAAATAGATAATTATGACATGAATTAACTACTGATACATACAACATAGATAAATCACACAATCATAAGGCTGAGTGAAAGAAACCAGGCACAAAAGAATACTTGTTTTGGGGCCGGCCCCGTGGCGCACTGGATAGTGTGCCGCTTGGGAAGCGCGGCGGCGCTCCCGTCCGAGGGTTTGGATCCCACATACAGACCNTAGGACAAGGCTCGTTGTTAATGATAAATCCATATTTCACATAAATTCCTTGAAATTTTTGACATATTTCTGGTCAGCTTTGGTGTTAATCTCAATTGTGGCTTATGAGAAGATTGTATAAGAAGTAGAAATTCCATTCTGCCTTCTACTAATTGCTTTCTTATGTTTGCATTATTGGCATCATCTTCAATCTGCATTTTCTTTCTGGAATCTTTTTAAGCTATCTGTTCACTTGTAAGCGTTAGTTCTCTTCAAACCAGCTAACAGAACAGTAAATATGTTTAACTCTCACATTTTCTTCAGGATCCCATGCCTATCATGGATAACACTTCCCAGTGCAATCCATTGATGAAATATATGGTGTCAATCAAAAAGGAGATAACTTGACAGAGCCACTGTCAATCAGTATATGACATATCGGCAGACATTAATTTCTCTCCTACTTTTCTATGAAAAATAAATACAAAAACTACTAAAATTTTCTTCTTATACCCCTCCATATTTTCTTATGCACCTCAACTTGAGAACAAGCATACTACTTTCTTCATAGGTAGAGTATTTCACCCACTCTTCTAATCAGCCTAGACTATCTTACTGTAGAATTTCTGAAAAGTAGATGCAAGGTTAATTCTCGCTGCCCCTCCAAAATAGACACCAAATTAATGCCATGATCAATCACCCATATCACTCGCTTTCTTTTCATTTGATTTTATTTCTCACTGCAGTTTCCAGGTACTCAGTTCCTACCCATATTGTTAAAGTTACCATTAGTCAGTAGGGATTGTTTAGAAATTTTCTATAAAAGATTTGTGTTGTGTATTTCAACACTGAATGCCATTGCCTCTAAAGAAACATTGTGCCAACATTTAACCTGAGGCTTAATATTTTTGTCCTTTTGTTAGTTGTGCTTTTACCCCTGTTCTTTAAGTTTAAAAGCATTCTATCATTTTCTTTTTCTTTCCCTGTAATTGGAAGTTTCTGGCATGGCAGTCAGTTAATTAGGTATCAAAAGCCATGCGATTTATATTATGCCAAGGGGCCCAAAACATATGTTCATATAAAATAAAAGCTGGGGGGTTGGCGTCAAAGAGTAGGGGGCAAAGCAGTCAAGGACGAGGCTGTGTTTGCATCCCAGCGCTGCTTCTTAGTAACCACATGCTCCAGGACAAATTACTTTCAGCTTCGATGTCCATGTTTGTAATAGTACCTAACTTCTCAGGGTTGTTGTGAGAATTATAAAAGATAATGTGTGCAAAGTGCCTGGCATATACCAGATGCTTTATTATTGGCATCTTTTAGCGCTATTATCATTTCTAACATTAAACTCCCTATAGGGATGAGGAGGAAGATGTTCTTCCATCTAGTTTACTCAATGGAGTTATGTACTGTACCATCTACTTCTTCCTCCTGTGCAAATAGGCTTTTCTTTAAAGTATGAATTTGCTAAAATTAAATGGGTGATTTTCTTGAAATACTTTGCAGGTTCATTTTTGCAGGGAGCAGAGAAGTCTATATCCCTGGTTCGAGGTGGAAGGAGTGAGAATGCAATGGCTTTGGCGTGGGAGAAAGGGGGCGCTGGTCCAGAGGAGAAAGTGTTTTCTGAGTGGTTAGAATCAGTGAAGGAAAATCCTGCTGTGGTTGACTTTGAGGTAAGATTAAAAAGTATCACAGGTAAGAGAACTAAAGTAGCAGACCGAATTGCAGATCACACAAATTTTTTTTTCCATTTTCTTTTCAGATCATAAAAGAAATGTCTTTCTTTAGTATTCAAGCACAGTGTACCTTTTTTTAAATGTTAAATTGCACATTTATTGCTTTTGCTATTCAAACAAGCATTCTGTACTATGGTATTTAGAATTCCTCACATACGTGAAATTTCAGGAAAGGAAATTTAGTAAATAAAACTGCCCAAACTTGCCTTTAGTAGTACTTTTTACCTCCCCATGTATACAACAAATCTGGTTTCTGTGTTTTTCTTGCAACTCNGGTCATCTTTAAAAAAAAAAAAAGATTTGTGTTGTGTAGTTCAACACTGAGTGCCATTGCCTCTAAAGAAACATTGTGCCAACTTTTAACCTGAGGCTTAATATTTTTGTCCTTTTGTTAGTTGTGCTTTTACCCCTGCCTTTAAGTTAAAAAGCATTCTATCATTTTCTTTTTCTTTCCCTGTAATTGGAAGTTTCTGGCATGGCAGTCAGTTGATTGGGTATCAAAAGCCACGTGATTTATATTATACCAAGGAGCCCAAAACATATGTTCATATAAAATAAAAGCTGGGGGGTTGGCATCAAAGAGTAGGGGACAGAGCAGTCAAGGACTAGGCTGTGTTTACATCCCAGCGCTGCTTCTTAGTAACCACATGCTCCAGGACAAATTACTTTCAGCTTCGATGTCCATGTTTGTAATGGACAACCTAACTTCTCAGGGTTGTTGTGAGAATTATAAAAGATAATGTGTGCAAAGTGCCTGGCATATACCAGATGCTTTATAATTGTCATCTTTTAGCGCTATTATCATTTCTAACATTAAACTCCCTATAGGGATGAGGAGGAAGATGTTCTTCCATTTAGTTTACTTAATGGAGTTATGTACTGTACCATCTACTTCTTCCTCCTGTGCAAATAGGCTTTTCTTTAAAGTAGGAATTTGCTAAAATTAAATGGGTGATTTTCTTGAAATACTTTGCAGGTTCATTTTTGCAGGGAGCAGAGAAATCTATATCCCTGGTTCGAGGTGGAAGGAGTGAGAATGCAGTGGCTTTGGCATGGGAGAAAGGGGGCGCTGGTCCAGAGGAGAAAGTGTTTTCTGAGTGGTTAGAATCAGTGAAGGAAAATCCTGCTGTGGTTGACTTTGAGGTAAGATTAAAAAGTATCACAGGTAAGAGAACTAAAGTAGCAGACCAAATTGCACATCACACAAATTTTTTTTTCCATTTTCTTTTCAGATCATAAAAGAAATGCCTTTCTTTAGTATTCAAGCACAGTGTACCTTTTTTTAAATGTTAAATTGCACATTTATTGCTTTTGCTATTCAAACAAGCATTCTGTACTATGGTATTTAGAATTCCTCACATACATGAAATTTCAGGAAAGGAAATTTAGTAAATAAAACTGCCCAAACTTGCCTTGACTAGTACTTTTTACCTCCCCATGTATACAACAAATCTGGTTTCTGTGTTTTTCTTGCAACTCTTTATTTGAAGAGCACTCCTAAATCTTCATTTGTAGCTCTGTGGGATAAACAGGATTTTAGATATTTTTGACTTCCTGTTTCTACCCCACTGATTCAATTTACCAGCTTTTTATTTGTTGTAATTACTAAAAAGCTTTTTATTATTTATGGAATACTTTGCCCACATATCAGTCATTTGTCATTTAGAATCAGTCTTGCCTAAAAGATAACCTAACTTTTTAAAAAAGACCTCCAAAGAAGCTATTCTGTTTATTTCACTTAAAGATAAAGGAGTTCAATCATTATGAAAATGGAATCATTTATATGCACTTTGAATATGTATTGAGCTGTACGGGTTATGGCAAGAAAAATGAGACCCCGCCACTCACTCTGGGCGCTTGTGAGTAACTTATTGCACTAGCCGGTCATTTCTCTGGGGTTTTAAAATGTTTATAAAAAGAGCCCTGATTTATCGTCAGCTCCATTATTTCTTACTGGAATTCTTCCATGCATCCAACCGGCAAGTTCATTTCTCCATTTTCTCTCACTCCACATTTTCTTATCTGACTCCACCAGAAGCTAAGACTATCCCTGGAAAAATGAAACACATGGGAAGCCTCTCTTCATCCTCTCTAGGTTTTCCTGCTTGAATCAAACTTTATGAGGTTTCAGCAGAGCCTAACTCTTGGTCACCTGTCTCAGTACTTCGATGTATATACATTTGATGCTTAACAAATAGCATGATATAAATGCAAGTAGTCAACACCTCACATGTGGCTTCTTCCACAGTAGAATTACAAGAAAGGTAAGTTCTAGATACATCACACCTGCCCTCAAATAGAGGGTTTTTCTCTACTGGTTCAACAGGCAGCCATACCATTTTCTACAATACCTTTGAAGTGTGGCACTTTCCAGGACTTGCCTGTCATTCCATGAGAACTGGGCAGTGATGGCGACACGCTGCCAATGGGGAAGTGACTGGGCCCTCTCTCTTCCACCCGCACTTAGCTCGCTCCCATCACGGACTTGGTAAGAAACATCCCCTGTGCGGTGACAAAACGGAACAACCTCAGGAAAGCTTTTCGAGAATATGCAGCCAAGTTTGACCCTTGCCAGTGTGCTCCATGCCCTAATAATGGCCATCCCACCCTCTTGGGGACTGAATGTCTGTGTGTGTGCCAGAGCGGCACCTACGGGGAGAACTGTGAGAGACGGCCTCCGGATTATAAATCTAGTAAGTATCTGTAATTTATTGTCTGGTAGGCACCTTTCCCCCTCCAAAAAATATTCTGGGTTGGTCAATTAACAGCAAATGACACTTCTATTTGCAACCTCCACCTTGAGCAAACTCACAAGGAAAATAAGCCTGCAAAATGTTAGACTCTAAAATCAAACAGCCCTGGTGTGAGTCTCAGTTGTAACCTACCAGCTCCACGACTCTGGGAAAGTTACCTAACTTTCTGTGCCTCAATCTGTTCATCCATAAAATGAGGATAATCCTCATACCTAGTATGCACTGTAATGTAGAATGAGGATAGCTCTGTAATAAGAAATAAATTAAGCCACAACCAAAGTTTTTATACAGGACTAAGTAATGATCATAGTTACCTCAAATCCTCCTGAGAAAAGGGATGAGGCATGATAATGAGAATATATTCTACTACCTTTAAAACACAATTTGATATATATTCTATTCGGTATATATATGTACATACACACACACACATACATATGTTTGCTGATAGTTGAAAATGATTCACAATTGTTGCTATTTTATTCAGGCTTATGGGAACAGGAAAGGGAAATCAGGAATGTATCAGACCTCTTCCTACGTAATTTCTTTTAATCCTCACAATAACCCTATAATATTCCATAAAGTAGGTCACATAGCTAAAAAGTGAGGAGACCAGGTTGGCCCAGCTTCAATTAAGGTCCAAATTCTCCCAGACGCACCCTGGTCCCCGGGTGGGTCTTCCTCTGTTCCAGATGCAGTGGATGGGAACTGGGGTTGCTGGTCTTCTTGGAGCACGTGTGATGCTACTTATAAGAGATCAAGAACCCGAGAATGCAATAATCCTGCCCCCCTACAAGGAGGGAAACGCTGTGAGGGGGAGAATCGGCAAGAGGAGGACTGCACATTTTCAATAATGGAGAACAAGTAAGGCCACGTGTGCGGCGTGAGGGGAGAGGATGGGTTGCTTCCCCAACCAACAGAAAGAGCCCAGATATTTACCCATATTGTCCTGTTGCTAAGTAAAGAAATAATTAGAATTTTACCTATGCCAACACAGCATACTAGTAAGGCATTGAATGTGCTGCTACCTCTTTCTCTCCATGTAATGTTTTCTCTCTACTTAATACATATATATGCATGTAATGTTCATGTGTATGCATACATGTATGCATGCACATACACATATTATGCATATGTACACATTTCTTTTTCCTCTTTAGTAGACAACCATGTATCGGCAATGATGAAGGCATGAAAGAGGTAGATCTTCCTGAGATAGTGGCAGATTTGGGGTGTCCTCAGCCAGTTCCTCCAGAAAATGGATTTATTCGGGTAAGCATCCCGACCTTCACTTTTGTTTGTGAGTTCAAAATAAAGAACTCAAAAATTATGGAGTTTATTTTAATCAGTTATTGTTTTCATATTTTAATACCCTCCTGTTGACTTCAAAATACAAAGTAATGTGTGGAAACACTTTGGCACTCTTCCATCTTGAATTCCCTGAAAATGAGTTCATACCTGGTTGTTAGACCAAAGGATAGCAGGTTGCTTGTGTTCCTTGGTACTACTTAGTTCATATAATAATGGTGTATTTATGTGAATAGAGAATGGAACTTCAGCATAATATAGGTTTGGATGACTTGTAGGAACCTGCACGTAAGATCTGGCTATTTCTTAGTCTGGGCAAACTAATGCCCTTATCTAAAGCATGTAATTGGAGAGACAAACTAGACGTGGCCATAAGAATAGAAGTTGTTGAGTCTGTATTGTCTTACTAGGTTAGAAAACTGTAGAACTCTTAAGCAGTCAATAGAATTTTAACATACTTTTTAACTTCATTCTTTTTCATTAAGATACAATGTTTCCAGGCTTTTAAAAAATACTTTGTAAGACAGATCTGTGGCTTTAGACATAAATTTTTTAGGAGATATATAATATTTAAAATTGATCACAGAAGGCATGCTCCCTATTCATTTTAACTTTCTTAAATTAAGTAAAACCTTTAAATTAATCTTTTTCCAGCTGTATCATATTTATGAACAAAGATCAATAACACTTTATTCTCCAAGGCTAGCCCATAAATATCCAGGGAGCATAGTCTGGGCTAATGCACCTTTAATGTTCACTTGCCTTCTGCCAATGTCTAAAGTACCATGCCTAAAGGTTTTAAAGGTTTTTGAAGGAAGGTCATTTCAATTAGCCTTTATTCTAGAACAGAGGTTCTCAAACTCAACAATGCATGGGAGGGCTTGTTAAAATACAAATTACTGGGTCCCGCCTTCAGAGCTTCTGATTCAATAGGTCTTGAGCAGGGCCCAGAAGTTTCTTTACCTAACAAGTTCCCAGGTAATAGTAATACTGATGCTGCTAGTTCAGGAGCCATACTTTGGGAACTAATCCTTTAGAACAGGGGTCAACAAACTATGACCCAAAGGCCATATCTGGCCTGCCACCTTTTTAAAAAAATAAAGTTTCATTGAAACACACCCACCCTCATTTGTTTATATATTATCTATGACTGCTTTCTGCAAACAATAGCAGATGGGAGTAATTGCTACAGAGACTGTATAGCCTGCAACTGACAGGCCCCATATAGAAAGACTTATGCTGATCCCTGCCCTAGAACATTATCCTCAAAATTACATATTGTCAGATCCATATACCTAAATAACTTTTAACTTATTTATGCCAGCTGATTATGAAAATGGCAGGAGCTGAGAAAAGTAGGTTACAGTTAATATTCCAAACTAAGAAGTGTAAGATTCATTTTGTCATGAAAATTTTAGTGAGCCCTCCCCCAAAGTAGCTGTACTTTAATTATCCATTGATTTGGAAAATATAATGACCAACGGGTTGCTAGAAACTGAGTAAAGTTTTGAAATAATTTGTAGTCATTTAGTCACAACATCAACTACATATGTTTGCTGTGTATATATGTATATATATAATTATGGGGATATATTATTTATTCAGTTTATAGCCACTACATCATGACTATATAGATTTTCTATTCTAGCAATAGTAGGTAAACCCATAGATAGCAGAGAGCAAGTTTGTAAGTAAAAAAAAAAAAAAAAATATATATATATATATATATATAATCAATTTAGAGCAGCAATGTGGAAGGCGGATTAGAAGAATGACCAATTAGAAAGCTGTCCTGAAAAGAGATAATGCCATGAGCAAATACAGCAACAATGGCAAAAGAGAGAACTTTGAGAAACACTTAGAGGTAAAAAATTGAGAGGACTCTGACTGAGTAGATAGAAAAGTGAAGGAAAAGAAAAAATCCAGGATGACCCTGAGATGTTTAGAGATTATTATTCATAGCGTTAAAAATTTGTGGGTTTCTGTTTTTATTCTAGAATGAAAAGAAACTGTACTCGGTTGGAGAAGAAGTTGAAATGTCATGCCTTACTGGCTTCAAAGCTGTTGGATACCAGTACTTCCGATGCTTACCAGACAGGACCTGGAGGCAGGGGGATGTGGAATGCCAACGTGAGAACAGGGCAAACATTTTGTGCGACTGCTCTATGGGATGAACGTGCCTAATATAAGTAGAGCAAAATCACACCCTTAGATCAGTGCCTTTTACTATTTTTTGGTAACTTTGGTGAGAAGATTTAGTGAAGCAGAAACTAGGGCTCATTTGCTAAAATTAGATTTCAAAATATCTCTGGATTTCAGTTGTCCTGACCGTGCCTCACACCCATACAGGACTGTGAAGCATGCTCTTAAAAAGAAATCCAGCAAGTCTCCAAACTCTGTCTAACCACAGCCTTGCCTGAGGTACAAAGGGAGACACATCGACGAGTCCTGAGAAGACAATTCTCACACTCTGTGTATCAGAAATGGGAGTTTATGTGAGAGGCAGTTGACTCCGAGGCACTGCCCCTTGGAGCATGTTCACATCCTTTCCTGAGAAAGAGTGAATAAGCTTGTAGGCTCTGCACATATCCATGCTACATTAAAGTATAAAATGAGATTCAAACAAGGCTCAAATGGGGACCCCGAAGATTTACTATGGGACACCATGAATGCAATGAAAGTTGGATGTACTTATAGCCAATTCCTTAGTAAGGGAGCCTCAGTTAGTGAAACTAAAGGGAGGTTTTCAGTGGAGGCATCTCTGAGAAGACCGGGATCCTTAACATCCAGGTTTTCTGATCAAAACAGGGCTCCAAAGCTGAACGAATGCAGTAAATCTCATTAGAATCATTTCCTAAGTTTCATAAAATCTGCCTACATGTATTGAGTATTCTGCTCCACTAACCACATCTGAAATGTTGCTCTCCCCACAGGGACAGGATGCCTCAAGCCAGTTGTGCAGGAAGTTCTGACGCTCACACCATTACAAAGATTATATAAAATTGGTGAATCGGTGGAGCTAACCTGCCCTGCAGGCTTTGTCCTTGCTGGGCCATCAAGGTACACATGCAGCGGGGATTCTTGGACACCACCTATTTCAAACTCACTCACCTGTGAAAAAGGTGAGTAGCAGCTCAGGATTCTAGGGTCTGCTAAGGTGATGCACCCCAAGATTGGTAATAGCATCTACACTGGTGCTATTTCTTAAATGTGTTTTGGGGAGAAAGCAGAAGATTCCACTGAAAGGCTAGGTTTTATTTCACTCTGTGCAGATGATGTCAGGCAGCAAGTAAGAAGTTATTGGTCAAGTGGTTATCTTCAAATTTTAGAAGCTGAGTTCAATTTTCTTTTCCAGTACAAAACTAATATTTGGAGGAAGTCTGAGCTCTCTCATCTAACAAGATCAGAATTGATGGTTAACCTGAAATTGTTGGTTAAAGTGAAGAGACATAAAAAAGTTGACACACATAATTAAGCATTTTATTTTAAGCTAAAGCCAATTATCGGATGTCTTTTATTTCCTAAAGGGTCTTCTATTAAGAGTTTAAGTCTTCTTCCTCAAATAAACTCATAATTCATCATCTGTTACCCTGTATCATTTTCTCTAAAACAATAATTTTTAACTCCAGGTGGGGGACTTCTTTTAAAATATTTGGAGAAGTCAAAATAAATGCCCTAACTCCAGGAGATAAATAGAACTCCTGCTGGGAGTTCAAGCTTATCACAAGGAATTCATGCTGATGCTGTGCACTATTTTCTTGTGGTTGTTTTCTTTTTTCCTCGCTCTTTTCTTTTGCTTCAGATATTCTGACAAAATTAAAGGGCCACTGTCAGCCAGGACAAAAACAATCAGGATCTGAATGCATTTGTATGTCTCCGGAAGAAGACTGTAGGTGAGAGTTACTCTATGGACTGTCTTTGAAAATTGGCAAAACCAGTCTAGTGTAACCAGCTTGATAGAAGAGCTGGGCTTCTTGAAGCACAAACATGAAACATATTAATTTTTTACATAACTGATACCCCTGTGCTCTGCTGAATTCCTCCTTCCCCACTGAGTAGCTAGCTTTCTTAATTATCTCTCAGTCCGCTTCTGTAAGTTTGCATGGCTTTTGTTTATTAAAAAGTTTCGTTTTATTTATAAAGACTTACTCCTGTTCATTTAAAAACTTCAAACTCATTTATATCAGAACCTTCCCTTCCCCCACTGCTTATAGGAGAAGGTTATATAACTCCAATAGCTTGGAGTAGAGAAAGTGGCGTGAGAATGGAACACACACACACACACACACACACACACACACACCCCTTTGCCACTTGGTTCTTTCATGCTGGGGCAGAGAGCATGAAGAAGAAAAATTATACACCCTTATGTGACTGCCATGTCTAGTTGGCTATCTTCTCTGCTGATATAACTGACTTTTCTTCACATGAACAAACCCAGGAGTGTCAAAGTTGCTTATTAATTTCAGGAATAGTTTCAGTTGAATTTAAAGCAAACCAAAAATTAGCATTCACTTAAGATAAGGTTTTGTTTTCCAATCTCACAAAATGCTTGCAGAGGTAGGCGGTCCAGCGCTCACAGGGTGATTCTTTGATTTTCGATAGGTCTGAGGCTCCTTCTTATTCTCTGTTTTGCAATCCTTAAAGTTACTTCATGGTCCAAGATTGCTCTGCTGGAGTAGGAAGAAAGGAAGATTTAAAAGAAAAAAAGGGAGTGGGGACGCAGTCTCTCTTTTTAAGATTTCCTGGAAGACCCACACTTGCTTCCATCTCACTGGTCACGTGACCAGTGCATCTGCAGGGACAGCTGTGAAGGGCAGCTCTGGCTGTGTGCATAGCCACTCTGTACAGAATTAGTTAAGTTACTGAGGAGGAGAAACAATGAAAGTTTGGACAGAAAGCCAATGACTATGCAGAGTTCTTAATATTTCCCTTTTAACACTGATTAGCTCTCGTGTTTCTCTGTGCTACAGGTGAACAAAAGCTTGCAGGGACACATTTATTATCTTTCTGGAGAACACTAGAGGGTCTTTTTCTGTATAATTCTACTACATCATTTAACCCAAAGATGGCTGTATCCACCCTTCTTGGGATTCACCACACATAATCCACCAAGTAGCTCTTGCGGCTAGAATCCCCTTACCCAGCAGTTGGCCTTCTGGGTCCTACTTTTGACATTCACATTGTCTCCTTAACCCGGAGGCAACTTCTTTTTTTATCTGTGCAATAGCAAATCATGAGAATACAGGTTGCCCCCCTGGAATTCCTATTTCAGCCCTGCCATACCTCTCCAGCCTCCTTCTGTCTACCTCAGTTCTCCTTTATAAGAGATTGAAGTGTTCATGCCAGTGGCTGGCCCCACAGCATAAGTTCTGTGAACTTAAAAAGTGGCCTTTTGTTCTCAGCTATAATCTCTAGTTCCTGGAAACAGTCTTACATGCTGGTGCACTGATTGTTAACTGTAAAGTTGACATCAGAGAAGAAACTCAAATTTGGAGGAGTCAGGGTGATCTTGTCCTGTCAGCAAAAGAAGGGCTATGGCCACTTGTTACCTCTTGGTGGCAGGACCCATCTTTCTACTCAGAGAGATTAAGCAAGTTTCCCAAGGAATGACTTAAATGCTCAGGCTGCAAATACACAGTACAAACACACTTGAAATACTATATAATGAGGTAAGGCTCTATGTGACATGTTCTAAATTGGTGTTGCAATTAATGAAGTAATAGAGCTCCAAGGAGGTACCAGGCTAGTTTGATGACATCAGTTTCAAAGTGTAGCCAGGAACTGAGCTGGACACAGACAGGCAGAGGAGAGAGACAAGGCAATGCTGATTGAGTGGGTTTTGGATGGCAGAAGAGGAAGAATAATCTTATCAGTGTAGAAAATGATCAACACAATTGTCAGGCACTATATAATGAGGTAAGGCTCTATGTGACATGTTCTAAATTGGTGTTGCAATTAATGAAGTAATAGAGCTCCAAGAAGGTACCAGGTGAGGTTGATGACATCAGTTTCAAAGTGTAGCCAGGAACTGAGCTGGACACAGACAGGCAGAGGAGAGAGACAAGGCAATGCTGATTGAGTGGGTTATGGATGGCAGAAGAGGAAGAATAATCTTATCAGTGTAGAAAATGATCAACACAATTGTCAGGTGATAAAGGGGGATTTAGGACAATGGGAAGATAATACTAGAAAGGACAGTCGATTGGAGTCAAATTATGAACGATCTGGGTTCCCAGGATTTAAGAATTCAGACTTTAATTTCAAGGCAATTGGGAATAATACCAAGACTAAGATGAAATTTTAGAAAGATGAATCCCAGGCAGCATGCAAGATAAAATGAGGGACAGAAAGGAGGGAAAAAGGATTAGAGAGTGCGAGCAGTGGGGAAGAAAATAGTGGGGTAAGTTAATATATTAAATTGGGTACATACCTTCCGTTTTTGTTTTGTTTTCTTTTTGGTCTTTGAATGTAAATACCTGCTTTCCTTTCTCGGGCAGCCATTATTCAGAAGATCTCTGCATATTTGATACAGATTCCAACCATTACTTTACTTCACCTGCTTGTAAGTTTCTGGCCAAGAAATGTTTAAATAATCAGCAACTCCATTTTCTATATATTGGTTCCTGCCAAGATGGTCTACAACTAGAATGGGGTCTTGAAAGGACAAAACTTTCATCCAATAGCACAAAGAAAGAATCCTGTGGCTATGACACCTGCTATGACTGGGAAAAATGTTCAGGTAAGTGCTGGTAGTGAGCACGTGCTGGAAATGCTCTCATTTTGCCTTGATCTCAGCTAGCATGCCTTATTTGCATTTATATATCCTCTTTCTTAAAAATAACCTCTTAATCAAAAATAATTCTTTTCCATTGTACAAAATTTTATAAAATGATTTAAACAGAAAGGAAAAATATAATTAGAAATAACTACTTTAGAAATAATATTCTACAATTAGAAATAACTACTTTAATTCTGTTGTGAATCTTTCCAGTCTTTTTTCTATGTATATGTAATCAGTATCACCCTTAGACCCCAGTAAGAAGAGCACCTGATCTTAAGCTTCAGGTCCCCCTCCTTATTTCCAGCATTAAAGGGCCTTCATCAAAATTGTCTAAGTTTTCCTCTGGTGGTTCCTTTAAGTCCTCTTCCAGTGCCTGGAACCTGCCAAGACTGGCAGTATTATGCAAGCAGACTGCCCTGATCCCAGACAGGGCTCCATACAGACACTGTGAGTCTCCCCTGTGGAACATTCTCCAACCCTCTGCTGCTTCTCCTCCCCACCATGCACAGGGTCAACCAGATGCTCCAAAGAGCTCTGGGACTTGTGTGTGGAGTCATCTCTGGCCCAGAGCTAAACCCTCATTCCCAGAGAGCAGCTTGGTGAGCAGATTGCAACTGCTGGCTAGCAGGGTACTCTTATTCAAGATTGTTTGAGATTGGACTGCCAGTATGGTGATGACACTCTAATTTGGGGTGGCTAATTGTTTATAGATAAGCACCGCACAAAAACTTTGCCTTGAGGCCTCACATACTTCAAAGGTGGCCCTGTATATAATACAATTTTTAAAACATAAAATGAGATCATACTCTACATCCTATTCCATATATTGCTGTTTTTCCCTTACTATATCATGAAACTACTGCCATCTCATCATGTATTAGTCTGCCACATAATTTTCAACGTCTGTAAAAGTCTATATGGATATTCTGTGATTTATTTTCTCCTGCATTTTGCTACTGTAAACAGTGCTGTGATAGGTAAATCTATTACGAATAAATCTGTAAAATAAAATTATTTCCTCAGGATATACCCTAGAAAATAGAATTTCTAGGTTAATATTATTTTTGAATATAAAGTTTTTGTTGATACAGCGTATCAACTCACTTTGCAGAGATATTTTTTACCACATTATATTCCAATCTATAATATACAATTAGGACTGCCGTCCACACCCTCACCAAACCTTGGAGTTATCAATCCTTTTATATGTCTGCCAATTTGATACGTAAGACGTGGCATTAGATTTCCATTTTCCATAAGTGCATTGACTATTGGTGTTACATCTGTGAATTGCTTAAAAGCAGGAACTTCACAACAGTACATTTGCTCTAAGATACAGTTTGACCCTGATATAGCCCACTAAGATTCCTATAATACACAAAGACGGCTTGGAGGTTAGGATTTAACACAATTCAAAGAGGCAGGTACATTTCCCTTGTAACACATTTTCAAAAAAACATTTTAAATCAGGGCATAAATTATGCAGTGAAAACTTGTTGAATTGCTACATCTAATTTTTACCAAAACCACTTTACTTTTGCAAAAAGAAAGACAAAAACTATATTGTCCCCCATGTCTCCTCTTTCACTTTCTGGCCCCATGTTCTCCAGCTCAGTCCTGGAAAGGGAAGAGATTCTATTAACAAATCCAGGTCCTTCAGCTCCCCTGACAGGCCAAAAGATTGCACCATGACAGAGGGTAGACACAGGTGTTGCAGTGAGCAGGCCCTCTGATGGCGGCAACCCAGAAGGTCAATATCTGGGGCTTCCAACCTTCATGCCATACGTGTGTGAACTAGACAGTTCCACACAAGAGACAGCAAACCAGGGCCTGCTGTGTACATTGCCCTTTTCCCTGCAAACCCAGAAGGTCAATATCTGGGGCTTCCAACCTTCATGCCATACGTGTGTGAACTAGGCAGTTCCACACAAGAGACAGCAAACCAGGGCCTGCTGTGTACATTGCCCTTTTCCCTGCAAAATGTAGTGTAAGGAAATTGTTGTCAGAAATACATACAGAAAATAAAAGGAATTTGAAGAGCAGGGAGGATAAAAATGGTCCCTGACAATACCCCTGGTCAGGTATTCGTGGATGTGCTTAATGTTAGCTTCCATTCTTCCTTATTTATCATGGAGAAAATGTCTTCATGGAACTTTCTATTGCAAGGAATTTCTTTTCTTGTTTTTTTTCCCACAAATTATTCTTTTCAGAGTAGAGTGAAAAATAATCAGCAGCTTACAATTTTATCAAAATATCTATCTTTACTATGACTCCCTTGCTGTACATATATATCTAAATTCCCAAAAGCTCCAGGAGTCTAAGTTTTTCTAAAGCAGGATACTAAAAAATTTGAATATTTAAAGAATATTGTTCAAATTAGCAGAATGTTTGGAGATAATCAAACTAACACATGAACATCTCTTAAGAGATTTCTATAAATAATTTAAAATATTGTTTGGTCCTGCAAACAATCAGAAAAGTCAAAGCATTTTTTTCCCTAAGGATACAGCCCACCTCTGCCAGCCTTCTTTAATTGGTGAGCAAAAGTCAGTGTCACAGAGAATCTTGTTTGGAGTAGCACTTGTTTGGACAGCATCAATCCAGTAAGAAGAGCACCTGATCTTAAGCTTCAGGTCCCCCTCCTTATTTCCAGCATTAAAGGGCCTTCATCAAAATTGTCTAAGTTTTCCTCTGGTGGTTCCTTTAAGTCCTCTATCCATTTAACACCCAATCTGCGGAAGCCACTGTACAAGGCATGGTGAGGGTTCTGAAGATAAAGGACCCTTTGTACTCCTGCAATTATTCACAATAGTTGGAGGAGTAACATTACACAGTAATTATATAAATTACAATTTATACAGTTGCAGATTTTTATGTTTACAGAAACATATAAACAAGCTAGGCAGAATGTGAGAAGAGCTGTAAGAGAGATAAATATCTTCTGTCCTGGAAGGGTTTCATAAGCATGGATGTGTGAGAACTGAACTGAAGGATGAATTAGTGGATGTGGTTGAAAGGGCTTCTTGGTGTTGGTAGTCTGAAAATAAACAGGCTAAGAGCATTTAAGCCATAACTATACTAAAAGAATGGTGATCGTGGCCCTCCCAAAAGCTCAGGGAACCGATTCCCTCATCAGAGGTGCAACAGTCCCTTGTCCTTCACCAAAGCCTATCCCTTCCAACAATGGAAAAAAAGAGAAACTTCTCTAGATGGTTGACAGAGAGCATGGAAAGGAAATGCATGCTTTCTCATGAAGTGTTTCCTATTGAGGGCAAGATGCCTATACATATATGGTGCCTACAGGTATCTTACCCTTACATTCCCTGTTTTCTCCCATCAGTTGAGACACATGGGAAAGAATGATGTCTGCCTGAAAGAAGCTCCTGATTAACGATAGTATTGCTGATACTCAGGCTGACTTAGATATTTTGGCAACATGAATTATGTTTTCTCCCATCAGTTGAGACACATGGGAAAGAATGATGTCTGCCTGAAAGAAGCTACTGATTAACGATAGTATTGCTGATACTCAGGCTGACTTAGATATTTTGGCAACATGAATTATCCCAGATCCATCAAACACATTTCTTTTTGTATACTTGTACCTACCCTCAAAATTCAGAATTTGAAATCAATCGATCCATCAGAATTAACTGAGCACCTTGTTTAGAGCTGAGTAAGACATACATATGGATGGGCCACAGTTACTGCTCTCAGACAAAGCACTTCTAATTGTCCTGAAGAAAAGACATTTGAAATGCTAATTAACAAGAAAGTATAAAAATATCAGATATGGTGCTGACAAATTTCCACCATTAAAGCTTAGTTAAATAAAAAATCAGGATGGGAATAAGTGGCTATGAAATGTTTCATGGAAGAGGTGAGACTTGTAGAAACTTGGAAAGAAGTAGAAAAGAGTGCATCGGTCTGGCAAAAGAAGAGGATGGTGTGGGGGAAAGACAGAAACTAGAACACCTTTGGGGTCTTGTTTGGGAAACAGAGAGGTTAATCTACTTGGAATGGAGAAAGTAGAAAAGATAATGTTGGAAAGGAAAGCTGAGGCCAAACTGTGGACGACGTTGCACTTCAACTAAAACATATATATACACACACACATGAGCTTATATCTCTTTACTAAAAATTGATTTAATATACATGGTCTTGGTAACTTTACCCCTAAATGATTTTTTTTGAATCTATTTCACGAACATAAGATTTACATGAATTTTTAAGTGAATGGGTGGTTCCAAAACCAGGCCTCATAGGAGAATCACCTAATTTAACTGCTTATTAAAAATAGAGACTCCCCATGTGTAACCCAGTAATATTCCAGAGAGAAATGAACAAATGTGGTATAGAGTTATGTTAAAGAGCTCAGGTATGTGCGTCATTTATTATTTAAAGCCTACCTCTACCATTGACTAATTGTCTGACCTGGACAAATTGCCTAACCACTCTAAGCTTGGTTTCCTCATCCGTAAAATTAGTATGCTAGCATAGGTCATATATTTGTTGTGAGGATTCAATGAAATAAAGCATGCAAAGCATTTGGCATATTGTGTGGTTTCCTAGTACATGCTCAAAAAAATGATAACTATAAATGTACTTAGGCAGTGCCAATGATAAAAGAACAGAAAGGACAGGCTGAAGACCTTGTAGAAATGGACGGACAGAACTAGTGTCTGATTGGACATGGACTATGAGCCAGAGGAAAGTGCCAGAGATGGCTCAACTCTGATTGGATTGTGGGCAGTGACTGAGAGGGAGGTGCAGGTGGCTCAAATCCTGATTGGATATGGGCAGTGAGTGAGACAGAGGTGCCAGAGGTGGCTCAAATCCTGATTGGATGTGGGCAGTGAGACAGGGAGAGAGGTGACAGAGATGACCCAATTCCAGAATCTTAGTGGCTTGCTAGTGCACTTTGCTCTCTTACAACCAGGTCCCTCCATTCAACCAAAGTTGGGTCTTTTAAGTCATTGCCACCAAGGAGCTCACCACTCTGGGGATGAGTTAGGTGGAACCACACCCTAATGTACGGTGGTGAGTTACACTGTCTCTTTTCATTGCAGCTTCCACCTCCAAATGTGTCTGCCTAATGCCCCCCAAGTGCTTTAAGGGCGGAAACCAACTTTACTGTGTCAAAATAGGATCTTCAACAAATGAGAAAACAATGAATATCTGTGAAGTGGGAGCTGTAAGATGTGCGAACAGAAAGGTGGAAATACTGCATACTGGGAGGTGTTCGACCTAGCACAATTACTGACAGACAGGTTTATCACCCCAAAATAATCCCTACAAAAGAGCATTCTTGTACCAACAGCAGTCTGACATGCCCAAAAATCACTGACAGAAATTCATTTGTGTGAATTTTATATCACCAATCTCCCCCAATTCTTTTTTAGCATCCCCTATGCAGTTCCAGCCCATGACAATCTAGCAAACCCTGAGGTAATAATAACCCTTCTACATTAGTCTAGTAAATTCTCCTGCTTGCATTGCACAAAAATAATGGGACTTCTGAGGACCTTGTGAAGCCTGTGGTATTAAGCATCCTCACAATTAGAGATAAGAACAAAAACCATAATCTTCTTCAATGAATCAATAAACACAGAAATCTACAGAACACACAGGACACATTCCTGAAACCCAACCTTCATGTATTCATTCAACAAATAATTTGATTATCTACAATGTGCCAAGTACTGCTCAATGTCCTGGGAGATCAGCAGTGAATGAAACAGATAAAAGCCTTTGCCTTCATGAAGCTCACACTCATGTGGGGGTAGACATACAAAAAGAAAAAAAGATTAATATGTAAAATATGCAGTATGTTTGATGGTGATACATAAAAGCCTTTGCCTTCATGAAGCTCACACTCATGTGGGTGTAGACATACAAAAAGAAAAAAAGATTAATATGTAAAATATGCAGTATGTTTGATGGTGATAATTGCTATGGAGAAAATAAAGCAGAGAAGGTTGAAAACCCCATCCTTAAGCCTCATTTTAGGCAAGGAAATTTTTCATAGTAAGTAAATATTGCATTTTAAGCATGATTGGAGTCAGGTGGAAATTACCTTGTTTAAAATAGTTAAGGATGATCTTCCAGAGTTCCATTCTCTGAAGAAGGAGAAAAGAGATTCTTTACCTCAACTAAAGTGCATCACAAAGCTTTTAAGCTGATGTGTGTAACGGACAGAAAACTGTCAGAAAATTTTGAAGAAATTATTTTAAAGTCATATCTTTTTATTAGGCCATATAAAGAAGACATTTGTTTCTTAGAGCTACTAGGGTATCATTCTGAATTGGGGAAGAGAAGCATCTTTAGAACAGCAGTTCTCGATTATTAGGGTGCACAAAAATCACCTAGGGGATGGGTTTATTGATGCCTGGGACTTAGTTTCTAACTCAGCAGGTCTGGGCTGGGGCCTGAGAATTTGTCTTTTCAAAAATTTTCCAAGTGGCGCTGCTGATGATCATCAGAGAATCACTTTTTGAAAACACCTAGTTTAGAGACTGGGTCATCAAACAGCTAACCAACCCTGATTTAGCTGTTGATCTCCAAACCTTAGTCAGCCAACCTCCAAGCAGGTGAGTAGAAGCCAACTCCCTTCCTCTAAAACCCATCGAGCTGTCCAAGTGGCTGTGAGCCACAGGCACCCAGCAGCACCCTTACTAGACCTTATATATTCAGTGCAGCTCCTCCTTCATCTCATTAATTATAGGATGTTGGCAAAATCTAAAACATTTTGCAATATTAAAGGAGACGTATGAAGAAGGAACAAAACCTAGAAACAGAAAACGCATCTTCCTGGTGTAACAGAAGTCGAAGGTTGAGTGGGATGTTTTCTTTTCCCAGGAGTCAGTAGCCCATCTTTCCCCCAGTCATGCCACCCCGCTCCCTTCTCCCTGTGACAGTGGTGCAAGGCCAACCTTGTAAGCCTCCTGTCTTCAGCTCTTTCACAAGGCCAAACTGAAGGCAAAGAGGCATTAAACACCCCCACACCCTCAGGAGAGTCACTTACCATTGAATCAAGAAACTTTCCTCAGGACTGAATTGGCCCCGCTCTACCCTCCTGCCAGTCCCATAACTTTCCAGGTTGTAGAATTAAGTACCAAGTGAGGGAAGGAGGAGCCATGGGAAGCTGCAGCCACATGAATGCCATGTTCANAAGGAGGTTGTTGCACAGGTGAAGACTTTACAGTTAAGGAGGCATATGACTGGTGTCCCCTAAGCAGACACAATGGCCTATGAGGATGGCTTCTACAGTAGGAGACACGGAAGAGCATTCTTAGAAAAATCGATGAAAAGAGTCTCTGAAGGTCTTAGGCGGATTAAACTTTTTTTTTCGTCCTTTTTGTGACCAGTAAGGGGATAGCAACCCTTGGCTTGGTGTCGCCCGCACCACGCTAAGCCAGTGAGCGCAACCGGCCATCCATATATAGGATCTGAACCCGCTCTGCCACTACGCTCCCAGCGCTGCACTCTCCCGAGTTTGCCACAGGATCAGCCGGAAATAAACTCTTTCTAACAGCTCTACTCAAGTGAAAACATTAAACATTTAGAAAATGTTAGAAGATCATAGACACTGACAAGCATTTCAGAAATTAACTTTAATTAGAAATCCAATGTTAGGGACTACTCTGAAAAAGCGAGGCAATGCAGTATGACATAATGCTGGAGAAGCAGTGGTACAGACACGACGATAAGAAATGGACTCCAAGTCAACTATCAGGGAAAAACAAAAAAAAACCCAGAAGCTGGATTATTTTCCTGCTTTCTATGTATTGAAAGCTAGAGGAAGTCAACAAACCAATGAACTTTCCAGAGCCTGACAGATCGGGCTCTACTATTTGCCAAGCCATTAGCCATGTGACCCTGAACAAACCACTTGGCCTCAGTTTCTCGCTGGCAAAGTGACGAGATTGGACTTCAGTGGTTCTCGGACTATGTAGTATGTGGACAAGGGGCTTGGAGTGTGTGTGTGAAGAAAGCAGATTCCAACACCCCCAGGGACCCAGTTCCACAGGAGGTGCCTGTGAATTTGTAATAAAAGGGACTATGGATAGTTCTGAAGCAAGTTGTCCCTGAAACCCACTTCTATTTATTCAACAAAAATTATTTGAATACAAATTAAAGACCAGGCACAGTAGAAAACACTGGTGCTACAACAGTGTGTAAAATAGACAAAATCCTTGTCTTTGTGAAACATCTGGCTTCGGGCACCTACTTCCCCAACACAATGATTTCACCATAAATAAACAGGGTGCCTATAGCTTGTTTGCTGTATATCCTTGACTACTTCTTACTGCTGCAACTAAAAGCTACTTGTCCTTCAAAGGTGACTTGATGTGTTCATGTACAGTCTCAGTAGCACTTGCTAACTTACTATTTAATGTGTACAAGAAGGGTTATGTGTGTACAAAAAGGTAGTTAGTAACTAATGTTTTAAATAATTCATTTTTTAGAAAAATATACATGTTAATAGCTATTTTTTAAGCCTTGACACTCAAGGAATTTGTTTTCTTTATAAATTAGCTAATAAATTGAACGGATGAAGTTCCCCTAAATATTTAACACCAATAGACCCTATTCAAATTACAATCACAAATTTAATATAATTTATTCTTTCAAACATTTTATAAAGCAGACAATTTTTAAAAGGCACAAGTATTGAAAAATCCATTTCTACATCTTCGCAAAATTACTGGTAATTTAAACTTAATTTTTTTTCAAACCACCATCTCTATCTCTATGTATTTTGTACCTTCTTGAATAACAAGGTTATTTTCCTGACCAAGGTGAATAAAAGTCCTATTCAGGCCAACTTAGATTATTGATTCAGGGTTATCCATTAGAAATTCAGGACCTCAATTGAATTATGAATTTGGGGAACAGGCCAGGGCAGTTACACAAAATACTGGGAGTTTTAAGCTGATTAAACTGTGTTGTGGAGTTCATGGAACCAGGCCCCTTTGTATAGTAATAAAACATCTCACGCCCATATCTCTCTAAAATTTGGTGTTACATTTTGTGCTGACCTTTTTTTCTTATGAACAAAGATCTCTTACACAACTTTTAAAATATTTTTTTCATAGCTTTTTTCTGCTATTCATGGAATTTTGCACATGAACACCCTTCCCCAGGTTGCAAGATTGTTACTTAATATTTTACTGTCTGATTTGGCCTAAACTCCATTCAGTACACACATAGTTGGGTTTGTTTTTTTCCTAAACACTTTATTGAAGCACAATATAGAAAATAAAAACATATGGGCCGGCCCGGTGGCGCACTGGGTAGTGCGCCGCTTGGGAGGCGCGGCGGCGCTCCCGCCTGAGGGTTCAGATCCCACATGCGGACCGGTTCCCGCTCACTGGCTGAGCGAGGCACGGGAGCAACACCGAGGGTTGCGATCCCGTTGCCGGTCCCCGGTCCGGTGCGGGGGCAACACTGAGGGTTGCGATCCGTTGCCGGACACGGAAAAAGACAAAAGACAAAAAAAAAAAAAAAAAAGAAAAGAAAAACATATATACATATAATACAGAAAAATGTACGTTGTAAGTGTGTAGCTTGAAAAAGTTTCACAAACTATACACACTCATGTATCCACACACTAGGATTTAAGCAGAGATATGAACACTTTCTTAATTGAAATGAAATCATGTAACATAAAGTTAACCACATTAATGTGTACAATTCAGTAGCATTTAGTACATTCCTGGTGTTCTGCCACCACCACTTCTGTCTAGTTTCACACATTTTCATCACCCCCAAAAGAAAACTCTGCAGCCATCAAGCCGTCACCCCCCACTCCTGTCTCCTCCCAGCCCCTGGAAGCCACTCATCTGCTTTCTGTCTCTGAATTTTTCTTAAACTTTTTTATTGTAGTAAAATACATAAAACATAAGGGTTGCCATTTTAAGCACATTTAAACATACTACTGTGAATACACACATAGTTTGAGTTGAGCAATATACAGAATTTTCTATAAATACGATTTTAAAATCATGTATGTTTTTATTATACCACATAATTTTCCCCTTTTGAGTAACATTAGGAATTCATAATAACCTTCACAGAATGATTTTTCTGTTGCTCAGACAACACAATGAGCCCTGTAAGCTGACTCCTTTCTCCCTGGCTCTCCGCAGCAACTGAGACAGCAGCCTTGTCCGCTAGCTGCAGCAAGACGCCAGGCACATCTTGATCTCCTGGGCTATTTCTATCATGGAGAGACACTGAATTGGTTACCCTTGAGATTTTAATTTTTTTTTTCCTTTTTGTCTTTTTTCGTGACCGGCAATGGATCGCAACCCTCAGTGTCGCACCCGTACCGGACCGGGACCGGCAACGGGATCGCAACCCTCGGTGTTGCACCCGCCCCTTGCTCAGCCAGTGAGCGGCCGCTCTGTATGTGGGATCCGAACCCTCGGCGGGAGTGTCGCCGCGCTCCCAAGTGTCGCACTGTAGCAGTGAGCCACCAGGCCGGCCCTACCCTTGAGATTTTAGTGGAGGTGAATATTGAAATGTTCCACATGAGAAAACATGGCAGAGTATTAAAGATCATCATTTAAAGGTTAAGAGTTCACATGATTGTTTCCAGTATAACTCCAACTTTACTAAGCCCTGTCTTAAAATTATTTTTCAAATGTTTTTAATTTTTCCACTTTTTAGCTACCAACTCTTCAGAGTTTTCACTGTGTCACTATATATGACATTTATACAATTATATAGTAGGACAAGAAAAAAATAAAGGGGAAAAATAAGCAGGGTCATTTGTAACAAATAAATAAGTAATGGACATGTGTATGGACTAACTTATTTCCTGTAACAAACTGGCTTTATGACAACTTGCAGTGTCCACAGGTCACATGAGGTTTTTTGTTTGGTATGCTGAGTAGTCATTATTCTGTATTTCCTATCATCATAGGAAAAATAAAACATTTTACAGTGCAGCATCTAAATAAAGAAAATGGGGCCGGCCCGGTGGCGCACTGGATAGTGCGCCGCTTGGGAAGCGCGGCGGCGCTCCCGCCCGAGGGTTCGGATCCCACATACAGACCGGTTCCCGCTCACTGGCTGAGCGAGGAGCGGGAGCAACACCAAGGGTTGCGATCCCGTTGCCGGTCCCCAGTCCGGTGCGGGGGCGACACTGAGGGTTGCGATCCGTTGCCGGACACAGAAAAAGACAAAAGACAAAAAAAAGAAAAAAAAAAAGAAAAGAAAATGTGTTTAGGTCCAAGGAAATTAGGAAAGTGCTTTCTCTCTATGCAATATGACTTGTCCATATTTCCCTTGTCATCAAGGCCAGACAAGAAGAGAATGATGCGGTGTGTTTATACTAAACGTTTCTTTGTTGAAGTAAGCTTGCCTTGGAAAATGCAAACACACATGAGAGCACTGTGGGAAGTGGCTGCTCCAAATGCATGGGGACATTTTAAAGTTATTACTGAATTATGCCCAAATTATAAAAAGCTTAATTTATACATGTCCGTGCACTTCCT
>NW_007728491.1:301449-301824 GCF_000696425.1 Galeopterus variegatus
ACTTTTCTAAGCAAAGGTACCCCATTGTTCTGAGCCTGATATATCCTTAGAATATATATTAGTCATATATATGTATATATACATACATATGTATATATACATACGTATATGAATATGTATGAAGGATCTCCAAAAAGTTATGGAAAGATTTGTATTATTATTATTATTATTATTATTATTTTGTCTTTTTCATGACCAGTACTCAGCCAGTGAGCACACCAGCCATTCCTATATAGGATCCGAACCCGCAGCGGGAGCATCACTGCGCTCCCAGCACCGCACTCTCCCGAGTGCGCCACGGGGCTGGCCCCTGTATTATCTTTTTTTTTTTTTGTCTTTTTCCGTGTCCGGCAACGGATCGCAACCCTCAGTGTT
>NW_007728491.1:302932-303882 GCF_000696425.1 Galeopterus variegatus
TCTGTATGTGGGATCCGAACCCTCGGTGGGAGCGCCACCGCACTTCCCAAGCGGCGCACTAGCGCAGTGCGCCGCCGGGCCGGCCCATCTTTTAATTCCACTTTTCCACAAATTTCTTGAAGTGCCCTCATATACATCCTGTATGTATATCATATACACACACACACATGTATCCGTCCTTTATTGCTATCCATTTCCTGCAATCTAATCTGCACAATTGAAATTGACCTCTTTCTTCTTTGTTCCCTAAGCACTTTGTTACTTTAAGCCTTTCTATACTACTAGGATTGCTTTCAAGATCAGATGATAGACATTCTCTGTTTCAAAATACCATGAACTTCCCAAGAGAAGGAAGGATATGTATGTGTCTAGGGTGGGGAGAAGGGGGAGGAAAAAGAGAGAGAGAGAGAATGTGTGCAAAATTTTAGTTGAAAAGTTTAACAAATTGACATTGTGTCTTAACTACAAAGTGCTTGCCAATACCATCCCAAAGAAGCAAAAGCAATGCAAAGGAGGAAGAGTGGTACTAGATTGGATGTGGTTTGTCCCTGCCCCACTCAAGTTGAAATNAAAGGAGGAAGAGTGGTACTAGATTGGATGTGGTTTGTCCCTGCCCCACTCAAGTTGAAATTTAATTGTCAACAAAACAGTGCTGAGCGGTGGCAGGACCTTTAGGAGGCGTTTGGGTCATGTCATGAGGGATCCACCCTCATGAATGGATTGATGAAGTCCCAGGAAGCGAGTGAGTTCTTGCTCTCGCAGGATCACCTACTGTATGTGTTTATGAAGTGAGGCTGCCTCTCCTGTTTGCCTTCTTTGCAGGCATTCACTTCTCCTTCTGCGTCTCCCCATTGTATTAGTCTGTTTCTGTCACTAATAACAGAATACTTGAAACTGGGTAATTTATAAAGAAATAAAATTTATTTCTTACACTTTCAGAGGCTGGGAAG
>NW_007728491.1:304578-351552 GCF_000696425.1 Galeopterus variegatus
ATCCTCACAATCTAATCACCTCATAAAGGCCCCACCCTTCAATTACCATAATAGGATTTCCAACCCTCTTAACACTGTCACATCGGGAATTAAGTTTCAATGAGTTTTTGGAGACATTCAATCCACAGCATCCATGTTATGACACAGCACGAGGACCTCACCAAAAGCCAGCCAGATGTTGGCAATGTGATCTTGTACATCCCTGCCTCCAGAATTGTGAGCTAAGTAAACCTCTTTTCTTTATAAATCACCCAATCTCAGGTATTTTGTTATAGCAACAGAAAATGGACTAAGACAGGTACACTTTTCAAAAAATAGTGCTGAAAAAATTGGATATCTGTATGCAAAAAAAATGAACAGACACAAGCCATATACTTTTTGCAAATATAACTTAAAATGGTCCATAGGCCTAAATACAAAATACAAAACTAAAACTTCTAAAGAAAACATAAGAGAAAATCCAGATGACCTTAGGCTGGGTGCTGAGTTTTTAGATACATCACCAAAGGTACAATCCATGAAAAAAAAATTCTTAAGTTGGACTTCATTAAAATTAAAAACTTCTGCTCTGTAAAGATACTCTTAGGAGAATGTAAAGACAAGCCACACACTAGGAATAAATATTTGGGAAACATATATCCGATAAAGAAATTGTATGCAAAATGTAAAAATTCTTAGAACTCAACAATAAGAAAACAAACCAATTTAAAATTATGCAAAATATCTGAACAGACATCTCACCAAAGAACATAATCAGATGTCAAGTAAGCATATAAAAAGGTGCTCACCATCATTTTTAACTAAGGAATTGCATATTAAAACAATAATGAGATACCCATAAAAACCTATTAGAATGATTAAAATCCAAAAAACTGACATGTCAATTGCTGGAGCAATGGAAATTCTCACTCGTTGCTGATGGAAATACATAAGGCTCCAGCCACTTTGGAAGACAGTTCAGAAGTTTCTTATGAAGCTAAACATAGTCTTAACATACAATACAGCAATCACATCCCCAAATAGTTACTCAACTGATTTGAAAATGCCTATACATTTGCATATCTATAGCAGCTTTATTCATAATTGCCAAAAACTGGAATCAGTTAAAATGTCCTTCAATGAGTGAATACATAAGCACACTGTGGTACATCCAGACAGTGGAATACGATTCAGTAATAAAAACAAAGGAGTTTTCAAGCCACAGAAAGACATGTATGAATCTGAAATGCACATTGCTAAGTGAAAGAAGCCAGTCTGAAAAGTAACATACTGTATGATTCCAATTATATGACATTCTGGAAGACTACGTATACTGACAGTAAATAGTAATTGCCAGCAGTTCGTGTGTGCGTGTGTGTTGGGGGGGTTGTTAAATAGTTGAAGAACAGGGGATTTTCTTTTAGGGTAGTGTGTTCAAACTTTAAGAATATCATTTAGAAGGTTGTGGAATCACAGAATAGAACATGGAATGTAACAAAACAATCTAACTGTATTACAAATATATGAAAAAATCTTACTGAAGTGGGGTGATTAGTAGGGGGAGTCTATGTAACTCTGGAAATCCATGTTATGACGCAGCATGAGGTACTCACCAAAGGAAGCCAGATGTTGGCACTGAGATCTTGTACATCCCTGCCTCCAGAATTGTGTTCCAGTCTATGTAACTCTGGAAATGAGTGGAGTGTATAAGACTAAAATCAAAAGAAACTTCCCATAAGCTCTGTATTCCAGTTAACAATGTTGCTTCTCGTGAGGCCACAGCTTCATAAATGGATACCACTGTATAGTGGGATTGAACAATTAAGCAGATGAATGGTGGAAGGTGAGAACCAGGTTTCTCACTGTGGGAGTGGAGTTTATAGGTAAATAAGGGAAGAGCTAGAATGATCCATGTGATAATGGATTAGAGTTGCAAACTTCAATATGAACTCATGTTTAGCTTAACATAGGTACAAATGGTTGCATATAGAAGTATTTATAGATATGTGTGTATGCACTGGTTAGTACACGCGCATATTTCCTTGCAGTGTCATCACAAAAGGCTTGGAAGCCGTGACGTGCCAACAGCAAGGAGCACCTCTAGAACTAAGATCTTGGTTTCTAATACCAGTCTCCAAAAAAAGAAACCAGGCTCCTTAAATAAGTGGCTGATTCTATCAATAGGACAGGAAATAATACAAGATGAATCTGAAGTATCTTGTAGTGCCAAAAGTAAGAAAGTGCTAAAATATATATATGTGTGTATGTATGTGTACACAGACACACAAATATGTACACATATACACACATCCAGTGATGGGGGGGGTTCTGTCAAAAGAACATAGGAGCCAACTAAAGGAGTACCTAATGGACAAAACTGGAATAATTTAAGCAACAAACTAAATAAAGTAGTGTTGGATTATAACCCAAGGTACAAAATAAATATCCATGAATCCATACTGGTATAAATAAACAACTGAATAAATAAATAAATAGGAGGAAAGAGACAAACCTCCCCTACAGAAGAATTCTAAACAATTCAGGTAGATACTCTGCCCTCAAGGCAGGGCAGGTAACTCCCACTTCCGAGTGTGGGCTGAGCGGAGTGACTTCCTTCCAAGGCGCAGTGTGGGGAGGACAGAAGAGGAACCTCGCAGCCTGGCAGATGCTCCTTCCACCAGGTCAGCCGGGTCAGCATCCACAGTGACTCATCATATTGATAGTACATATCCCTGATGTGACGTGATGAGCAGGGGCCTTCACCTCTGTGGTCTTCTTCCCAAACCCATGACCCCAGCCTAGTCAGGAGAAAAGCATCAGACAAATTCCAGCTGAGGGACACTCTACAAAATACCTGACAAAACCATCTAGGTAACCAACCAACAAGGAAAGTCATCTGAGAAGCTCTCACAGCCCAGAGGTGTCTAAGGAGACATGATGCCTAAATGTGATGTGATGTCCTGGATAGGAGCCTGGAACATTAGGGACATTAGGGAAAAACCAAGGAAATCCTAATAAAGCATGTGCTTTAGTGAGGAATAATTTTTCAATATTGGTTTATTAATTGTAACAAATTTCCATACTAATTTAATATGTTAATAATGAGAAATTGGGTGCAGGGTAACTGGGAACTCTGTAATATCTTCATAGTTTTTCTGTAAATCTAACCTTTGTCTAAAATAAAAAGTATATTTAAATAAAAGCCTGGAGTATGTATAATTCTAATAATTTATTAGGGAATATGTAAAAACAGTTCCTCAGACCCCATCTCCAGAAATTCTTATTTTTAGATCTGAGTGTGGGGTCTAAGAACCCACATTTTTAACAAGCATCTTCCTTTCCCCCCAAAAAGAATTCAGTGCAGAGAGTCTGTGAATCCCATTTTTGCTCAAAATTTTATTTCTTGTTCACAAGAAGTATGAATAAGAGTTGCAGAATAAAAGATCAACTCTGCTCTAATCAATTCCTTTTCTCTTAAGTCACCTTCTCCCACCTAGGTCTCCCAATTACACCTTGGAAGTCATCTGCACTTCAATCCTAGAAGGTGTGAAGAACTGCCTGGACTTTTGTTGCTGTTGTTGCTAGACCAGAAAGTAATGTTCATCACTTGTTTCCATAATCCCCTGAACAGAGCTCAGTTACACTCATGCACACAATAACAAGATACTGAGTATGCATGCTATCTTTGCAAAAGAAAAGACAGTGCATTCTGCAAAATAACCAGTCTCTACTATGCAGGATTTCTCCCTTACATGAGTTCTCTGATGTCTGCTTAGGTGTGACTTCTGACAAAAGACATTTTCACATTAATTACAGTCAACCTTCCATATCCACAAGATCCACATCCATGGATTCAACCAACCATGAACCAAATATATTTGGAAAAAACAGCACAATACAAATTATACAAAAAACTACAACATCCATTTATATAGTTTTTACACTGTGTACAGTCTAAGTAATTTAAACATGTTAATTACACAACAGAATGTTATACAAACAGTACATCATTTTATAAAACAGACCTGAGCATCCACAGATTTTAGTATGCATCAAAGGTTCTGAGAGTGATTCCCTGTGAATAACAAAGGACAGCTGTACATTCATAGGTTTTCTCTTTTATGTGAGTTCTCTGATGCATCCTGAGGTGTGACTTCTGGAGAAAGGTTTTTCCATTCTGTTACATTAATGGGACTTTTCCCATGTGAATGTGCTCATGTCTAGAAAGGTTTGATTTTTGGTAAAAAGATTTCCTACATTCATACAGGCTTCTGAACTGCGTGATTTGTCTGATGTACACTGAGTTTTGATTTACTATAGAAAGTTTTCCTACATTTTGTACATTCATCTGGATTCTCACATGTGTGGACTTTATGAAGTGTGCTGAGGTTTGACTTATGTTTGAAGGTTTTTCTGCACTCATTATATTCATAGGGTCTTTTCACTGTGAGAATTCCTTTAGGTCTATAGATGTGTGATTTTGGGCAGAAAGGCTTTCTACAATATTTATATTCACATATTCCTCATCTATGTGAGTCCTCTGATGTACACTGAAGTCTGATTTTAGAAAAGTTTTCATCCATTCTTTACATTCATATTCTCTCTCACCTGTGTGAATTCTCTGATGCCTGCTGAGTGCTGACTTCTCATGGAAGGATTTTCAACATTCACTTCATATGGTTTCTCACCTATGTGAGCTCTCTGATGTAGACTGAGGTGTGATTTACAGTAGAAAGACTTTCCACATTCTTTACATTCATATGGCTTCTCAACTGTGTAAGTTCTTTGATGTCCATTGAGGTGTTATTTACATTAGAAAGATTTTCTATATTCTTTTATGTTCATATGGTTTCCCACCTGTATGAACTGATGTTTGCCAAGGAGTGACTTCTTGTGAAGTTTTTCCACATTCACAGCTTTCATATGGTTTCTCACCTGTGTGAGTTCTCTGATGTACAGTGAAGTATTTATAGTAGAAAGACTTTCAACATTCTTTTCTTTTTTTTTTTTTTTTTACCTATGTGAGTTGTCTGATGTCTGCTGAAGTGTGACTTCCTCTGAAAGGCTTTTCCACATTCACTCCATTCATATGGTTTCTCACCTGTGTGAGTTCTCTGATGTACACTGAGTTATGACTTATAGTAGAAAGACTTTCAACATTCTTTTCTTTCTTTTTTTTTTTTTTTTTTTTTTTTTTTTTTTTTTTTTTTACCTATGTGAGTTGTCTGATGTCTGCTGAAGTGTGACTTCCTCTGAAAGGCTTTTCCACATTCACTCCATTCATATGGTTTCTCACCTGTGTGAGTTCTCTGATGTACACTGAGTTATGACTTATAGTAGAAAGACTTTCCAATCTTTACATTCATATGGTTACTCACCTGTGTGAGTTCTTTGATGCTCGTTGAGGTGTGATTTACAGTACAAAGATTTTTTACATTCTTTACATTCATATGGTTTCTCACCAGTGTGAATTCTCTGATGTACAGAGTTGTGACATATAGGAGAAAGACTTTCCACATTCTTAACATTCATATGCTTTCTCACCTCTATGAGTTCTCTGATGTACAGTGAGGTCTGATTTATAGTAGAGACTTTCTACATTCTTTACATTCATATGGTTTCCTACCTATGTGAGTTCTCTGATGCCTGCTGAGTGACTTCCTCTGAAAGGCTTTTTCACATTCACTACATTCATATGGTTTCTCACCTCTGAGTTCTGATGTACAGTGAGGTATTGTTTGTAGTAGACTTTCCACAGTCTTTACATTCGTATGGTTTCTCACCTGTGTGAATTCTCTGATGCCTGCTGAGCTTTGACTTCTCATGAATGGTTTTTCCATTCATTACATTTATATGGTTTCTCACCTGTGTGACTTCTATCATGCTTGCTGAGGCTTGACTTCTGCTGAAATGTTTTTACACACTCATAGGGCATTTCTCATACATGAATTTCCATATTTGTTGAAGTCTGAGTTATAGTGGAAAGATTTTCTACATGCTGTATATTCATTTTTCCTCCCTTGTGTGAATTTTCTGATTCTGGCTGAGAAGTGACTTCTGATGAAAGGGTTTTCCAGTCTTCACACGTATATAGCTTCTCCCCTTTCTGTGTCCTCTTATGGATTGTAAGAGATAATTTCTCCATGAATGCTTTATCACATTCACTATTTATAGGGTTGGTCTGCTGTGTTTGTCTTCTCATGTTCAATGAGTTTAGAGTTTTTACAGAACATTGTCCAACATATACCACACTGAAATTTTTTCTCTAATACGGGAGTTTTCTTTTGGGGAAAAACAGCAGATTTATGAAAGGCTTTCCCATAATCAAATTTACAGGTCTCTGCCATATAAACCATCATATGTGTCAAAAATATTGGCTGTGCTGAAGGCTTTCCCTTGTCCTCTATATTTAAAATGCTGTTGTCCAGCCTGAATCTTGGAATGTTGATTAACCAGCTCACGCAGTTGGCACAAATTCCAAGTTCTAGTATCATCATCAGATTTCTCTCAGCAGGCATCCAATCATGATCTCTAGGAAGTGCATTCCAGCATACATTAAACAATTTGCACCTCATCCTTGAATAGATTTCACTACTTATAATTGGATTTGAAACCTGGTTTGAGCTCAGATAAAATGCTTTTTCTAACTCAACTCTCTCCTCAGTTGATGTATTGCTGTTTGAAATTATGTCTTGCCACAAATATGTTCCATAGCTTTGTTAACTTTTGGTAGTTAGACCTTTGGAAATCAGGACATCTGAAATAAGAAAAAAAAACCAGACAAATCCATGAACCAGACATAAATATTGCTTATGGAATGTGCATGTAAACACAAAGAAGTTTCTTCATATCCTCATGGCATAAGAATGTATAAAACTTAATAATAGATATTGTTTATATAAGTGTACATTTTTTCTACATGCTACATTAATGTAACAAATTATGTTTATATGTTTCCTAATGTTCAATTATGTTTTGCATTAACTTATTTTTAATTCATAAAAAATATTTGGGAAAATTTCCCCTACTGCCTTGTCATAGTTTTCAACCAAGTGCTTACCAGCTGCCATTTGTTTACCCTGTTCTTTTTCCTTATTTCATTCTTATAACAGCAGTGGTTATTGTGTAGCACTTTGTCCCTTCTTTCTCTGCTTTGCAGGTGGCAATGTTTCGCTGGATCAGCTACGTTCAGGAGGAAGCCAGTCTTCTGTCTCTTAAACAAATTTTGCTTAGGTTCAGTATGTTACACCTATGTGTTTTTTTTCTTTTTCTTTTGTTCCCTGCTCCACTTCCTTTCACCTTCACCCCCACTCAGTCTCCTTGATGGACCTAGGGCAATCTCTCTTCATTCTGCAGTATGTATGTTTAGTCATCTGTGTTTTGATTGTAATACACTCTACAGTACTTTTTGAGTGCTTGAGATCAATACGCATTCTTTTTGTTTTATCTATATACAATGTAGTTGATTTTCATGTCCCTTTACCAATTCCTCCTCTCCCCCCTCCCACTCCCCACTACCCCCCCAATAAACATTATATTTGTTCACTTGTCTTAACATCTTCAAGGGATTGTTGGGATTCTTGTTTCTCCACACCATTTATTTGTTTGCATATTTTTTTTTCATTAGCTCACAAATATAAGTGAGAACATGTATTTCTCTTTCTGTGCCTAGCTTATTCCACTTGATATAATTTTCTCTAACTCCTTCCATGTTGCTGCGAATGGTAGAACTTCATTTCACTTTATAGCATAATAGTACTTCACTGTGTAGACATACCACATTTTCCTTATCCACTCATCTGATGATGGGCATTTAGGCTGGTTCCACTCTTGGCTATTGTAAATAGCACTGCAATAAACATGGGAGTTGAGGTATCCCTTTCACATGATGATTTTCACTTCTGTGGGTATATAACCAGAAGTGGAATAGCTGGGTCACAAGGAAGATCTATCTGTAATTACTTTAGAAGCTTCCATACCATCTTCCACAAAGACCAAACCACTTTACAGTCCCACCACCAACGTAGGAGGGTTCTTTTTTCTCTGCATCTTTGAAAGCATTTATCATTCTGTCTTTTGGATATAATCCATGCTAACTGGAGCCAGATGATATCTCCAAGTGGTATTGATTTGCATTTCCCAAATATGCTGAAGAATGTTGAGGATCTTTTTCATCTGTCTGTTGGCCATTCATTTATCTTCCTTTAAGATATACCCATTCAGCTCCTTTTCCCATTTTTAAATTCGGTTACTTGGGTTTTTGCTGTTAAGTTTTTTTAGTTCCTTGTGTATACTGGATATTATTCCTTTGTCAGATGTATGTTTTGCAAAAAACTTCCACTCTTTTGGTTGTCTTTTCACTCTCTTGTTTCTTTAATTTGATCATAATCCCCCTTGCTTTAATTTGATCATAATCCCCCTTGCTTATTTTTTCTTTGGCTGCTTGTGCTTTTGGGGTCATATTCATAAAGTCTGTAATAAAGCATACTTTCTGAAGTGTTTCCCGTATGTTTTCTTTAAGGATTTTTATTGTCTTCGGATGTATATTTAATTATTTAATCCATTTTGAGTTGGCCTTGGTATATGGCATGAGGTATAGGTCTAGTTTCATTCTCCTACATATGGATGTTCAGTTTCATTAGCACCATTTATTGAAAAGGCAGTCATTTCCCCAATGTATATTCTTGGTGCCTTTGTCAAAGTTCAGATGACTGTAAACTTGCAGGTTGATTTCTGGGTTCTCTACTCTGTTCCATTGATCCATGCCTGTTTTTATGCCAGCGCCATGCTTTTTTGCTTACTATAGCTTTGTAGTATAGTTTAAATACAGGTGGTGTATGCCTTTGGCTTTAGGCTTTTTGCTAAGAATAACTTTGGCTATTTCTGGTGTTTTGTAATTCCATATGAGTGTTGGGACTTTTTTTCCCATTTGAGAAGGATGTAACTGGAATTTTGATGGGGACTGCATTTAATCTGTAGATAACTTTGGGCAGTATGGACCTTTTCACAATGTTAATTCTTTCAATCCTAGAACACCAGATATCTTTCCATCTTTTGTGTCCACTTTAAATTCTCTCAACAGAGATTTCTCACATCCACGGTTAACTTTATTCTTACTTTATTTTTCTGGTGATTACTGTAGATGGGCTAGCTCTCTTGATTTTTCTAATTCATTGTTGGAGTACAGAAATGCTACTGACTTTTGTGTGTTGATTTTGTATAGTGCAACTTTGCTGAAATCACTTATCAACTCTTAACAGATTTTTTTGTAGAGTCTTTAGGCTGTTCTATACATAGGATCATATCATCTGCAAACAAGGACTATCCGGCTTCATCTTTTCCAATCTGGATGCCCTCTATTTCCTTCTCTTCCTGATTTCTCTGGCTGATACTTAACAACACTATCTTGAACAGGAGTGGTGAGAATGGGCATCCTTATCTCTTTCCTGTTCTTAAGGGAAAAGCTTTCAACACTGCCCCATTCAGGATGATATTGGCAGTGGTTTTCTCATGTGTGGTCTTAATCATGTTGAGATACTTTCCTTCTATACCCAATTTATAGTTTTTATTGTGAACAAATATTGAATTTTGTCAAATGCTTTTTCAGCATGTATAGAGATTATCATAAGGTTTTTGTCTTTGATTTTATTAATGTGGTATATAACATTTATAGATTTGTGTGCTTTTTTTTTTCCTTTTTGTCTTTTTTACTGACCGGCAACGGGATCGCAACCCTCGGTGTTGCGCCCGCACCGTGCTCAGCCAGTGAGCGGGAACCAGTCTCCACATGGGATCCAAACCCTCGGCGGGAGCACCGCTGCGCTCTCAAGCGGCGCACTTTCCAGTGCGCCACCGGGCCGGCCCAGATTTGTGTATGTTGAATCACCCTTGCATCTCCAGGATGAATCTCTCTTGATCATAGCATATAATTTTATTTATGTGTTGCTATATTCTATTAGCTAGTATTTTATTGAGAAATTTTGCATCTATATTTGTCAAAGATATTGGCCCATAGTTTTCTACTTTGTTGTTTTCTCTTTGTCTGGTTTTGGTACCAGGATGATGTTTCCTCAAAGAATGAGTTTGAGAGATTGGCCTCTGTTTCAATTTTTTTGTTAATGTTTGTAGAGAATTGATATTAATTATTCTTTAAAGGTTTTATAGAATTCTGCAGTGAGGCCTTCTGGACCTTTTCTTTGTTGTAAGATTGCTGATTAAACTTTCAATCTCTTCAATTGTTATTGGTCTGTTAGATTTGCTATGTCCTCTTGGTGAAGTCTTGGTATTTTGTGTGCATCCAGAAATTTATCCATTTCCTCTATATTTTCAAATTTTTTGGTGTACAGTTGTCTATAGTAGCCTTATAATGATGCCCTGTATTTCTGAGTTATTGGTTGTAATATCACCTTTTTCGTTTCTCATTTTTGTTATTTGTGTATCCTCTGTTCTTTTTTGGTTAGGCTTGCTAATGGCTGGTCAAATTATCTATCTTCTCAAAGAAACAACTTTTCATTTCATTGATCTTTTCTGTCTGTTTTGAGGTTTCTATTTCATTTAGTTCTGTTCTGATTTAATTATTTATTTCCATCTACTAAATTTGAGTTTGGATTGTTCTTGTTTTTCTAGTTCTTTAATGTGAAGTTTTAGGTTGTTCACTTGCCATCTTGCCATTTTTCTGAAGTAACTATTTAATGTGGTAAATTCTCCCCTTAGTAGTGCTTTTGCAGTATCGGACCAGTTTTGGTATGATGTGTTGTTATTCTTGTTTCAATAAATGTTTTGATATTCTGTTTAATTTCTTCTTGGACTCATATGTCATTAAGTATAATGTTGTTTAATTTCCATGTGTTTGTATAGTTTCAGAGTTTCATTTGCTATTGATTTCTAATTTTAATCTATTGTGATCTGAAAAAATACATGGGATAATTACAATTGTTTTGACTCTGTTGAGACTTGATTTATGACCTAACATGTGGTCTATCCTGGAGAATGTTCCATGTGCTGATGAGAATGAATATTCTGAGGTTGTTGGATGAAATATACTGTAGATGTCTGTCAACTCCAATTGGTCTAAAGTGTTGTTTAGATCTTGGATTTCTGTGTTGATTTTTGCCTAGTGATTTGTCCAATGTTGATAATGGAATTTTCAGGTCCCATACTATTATGGTGCTAGTGTCTTATTTCTTTCTTTAGGTCTAATAGTGTTTGCCTTGTCGATCTGGCTGTTCTGATGTTGGGTACATAAATATTTATTATTTTTATGTCTTCTTCTCGGACAGATCTCTTTATCACTATAGACTTGCATCCTTTATTTCTTTTTATGGTTTTTGATTTAAAGTCTATTTAATCCGATATAAGATTAGCTACTCCAACTCGTTTTTCATACCTACCTGAACAGTATATCTTTTCCTAACATCCTTTCACTCTAAGTCTATGTGTATCTTTACAGGTGAGGTGAGTCTTTTGAAGGCAGCGTATTGTTAGGGCCATCCTTCTAATCCAGTCAGTCAGTCTGTGTCTTTCAAGTGGGGGATTTAATACTCTTACATTAAGAGTTGTTATTGAAAAGTGTTGATTTACTCCCGGCATTTTATTGGTTTTTGTTTGGACATTTTAAATATATTTTGTTTCTTTCTGATTCGCTGTTTGTCTTCTTAGTTGGTTGGTTTCTCAGGATGGTCTCCATTATTAGCACTTTTATTGTACTGGTGTTTTGTTTTGTTTTGTTTCTTTCTTTCTTGACTATTCATGGTAGTGATGGTTGTTTTTCAGATACCAGACAATACTCCCTTGAGAGTTTCTTCTAAGGCTGGTCATATGATAGTGAAATCCAGCAATTTTTGTTTGCCTGGGAAATATACTATTTGTGCTTCATTTTGGAAGGATAGCCTTGCTGGATAAAGTATTCTTGGCTGGCAAATTTTGTCTTTTAGTATTTTGAATATATTATCCCATTCACTTCTGGCTTTTACGGTTTCTGATGAAAAGTCTCATGTTAGTCTGATAGGGGCTCACTTATAGTTGACTTGATACTTCTCTCGCAGCTTTTAAGATTCTCTCTTTGTCTTTGTGAGATTTGCCAACTTGAGTATAACATGTCACGGAGAGGATCTTTTTGGGTTGAATGTTTTGGGATCTTTGAGCCTCCTGAATCTGAAGATCTCTCCCTATACTTGGGATGTTTTGTACTATTACTTTGTTGAATATGTTTTCAATGCTATTTCCTTTTCCTCCCCTTCTGATATGCCCATGATTCAGATATTTGAGTGCTTAAGGTTGTCTGTTATCTCAGATTTTCTTCAATTTTTAAATTATTTCTCTTTTGTTGTCCACCTGTGTTATTTCAAACAGGCCATCTTCAAGGTCAGAAATTCTCTTATACTTGTTCTAGCCTGATCTTTAAGCTGTTCTGTTTTTTATTTCAGTAGTAAACCCTTCAGCTCCAGAAGCTCTGCTACATTCTTTTTCAGGACATTGATTTGTCTGTACATTTCTTCTTTCAGGTCCTGTATACTTTCTCATTTCATTGTGTTGTCTAACTGAATCCTCTTCTATCTCATTTAATTTCCTTAGAATTGTTACTCAAAATTCCTTCTGTTATTTCAAGGACTTCCTGTTATATAGGAAAGAGAACTTGAGAGTTATTATATTCTGTGGGTAGTGTCATACATTTTAGGTTTTTCATAATTCTGGTATCTTTCCATTAGTGTTTAGTCATCGTGGCAGATGCTTTCATAGTCCACTTGCTCCACCCTGGTGTCTGCAGCACTGGCAAGGAATTTTGCTGATACTCAACTGCCTGTTGCTGCCTTGGGGCCTGAGGGTCAGTCAGTCAGGCCTCTTGATGGCTGGGTCTTGCCTGGCCTGGATACTGATGGGCTTAGTGGGTTGGCACTGCTGCCTCAAGGCCTGGGGGTTGATGGGTTGCACCTATGTTTTTTTTAGTTTTCATTCTTCAGTAGGAAATGGCTATATGCATTTGTGGATTGTTCAAACAAATAATTTCCTTTTTGCAAAATTAAGATACCAACAGCTTCCTACAAATTACTCATTTAATTTCTCTGCCTCTGTTTCTCAGAAAGCTCTACCACTCTGGGAATCCCATTTCTGCAAATGTAAAATGTTTCTTTTTCAATGCTGGCTGTGCCCACAACTTTTGAAATTTTTTTTATAGCTCCTTTTGAGTTCTTGTAGCATTCTACCCCAATTTTCTGGTGCACATAGCTCTGCTTTATAATTCACTGCTTCTGAAGGCTTTTATTTTGTGCAGTGAAGTTACAGCTGTCTCCTGTCTTGCATACATTTTTCATTATCTGTTATTTTAGAATAATTTTCACAAACAGAAGGAGAAAATGCTAACTTCAAATGCCACTCCACCACAAAAAAAACTGAATCTCTCAATAAAAAAACTCTTGGTTCACTTGATATTGGAATGTACAATCTCCTGATTTGTCTTCCATGTACAGCAGCAGTCCTTTCCAGGCTCATATGCTATATCCTCATCAGCTTCATAATTTCTGCTTCATGGTACACAAGGCTTCCTTCTGGACATTTCTCATTTTCTTATCAACTCTCTAAGTAACCTCCTCTATAAGTATGTCTTCAAACACCACAATTAAGCCACAATTTCCAAGTTTGTACCTCCAATAGTAATGTCCACTTTAAAATCTATATTTTTGTACCTGGGCACATATTATATGTCAAATTTGAAACAGTTAACTTGGTCTGACACTATTGTTAAGTAGACATTAATCTTCCTAAAACTGCCTTTTCTGAACATCCTTCCTAAATTCTCACTACCCGTTTTTCTGCATCTCTCACTCTGGTCACTTGTTTCTCATGATTCTAACACAATTATGTAACATGTATTATTTTCTTGTTTCTCTCACCAGAATGTAAACTCTATGAAAAAGAGACATTATTTAAGATCATTGCTGTTTTAAGTACAAGTATAAAACTAAAACCTGCTTAATTAACATGGTAAAAAACAAATAAATTTATGAATAAATGTCATGCTATAGTATAAATGTTACCCCAAAACTCATACTGAAGCTTGATCATCATTGTAACAGTGTTAAGAGTGTGGGAAATCTAACTATGGTATTTGAAAGGTGAGGCTTTTGGAAGGTTATTAGATAGTGAAGGCAATGCCCTCATGAATGGATTAATCTGTTCACAGAAAAATGGGTTACTGGCTTAATGAGTCATCAGGGGGTAGACTGGTGGCGTTATACAGCACGTGGACACATTTTTGCCACTCTCATCTTGCGATACACTGCACCAGCAGTGGATTCTTCTGAGAGTCTCCACAAGCAAGAAGACCCTCAGTAGATGTGACCCCTCAACCTTGGATTTCTCAACCTACATAACTATAAAAAATAAGTTTTGTTTCCTTTTATATTACCCAGTTTCAGATATTCAGTTACAAATAGGAAAATATGGAATAAAAGAATCTCATGAAAAATGCCCATGATAATGGAGAAAAAAAAAAGAGAGCTACCAAGAATACTGATAAAATTCACAGTAAAGAAAGAGGTCTAAAAAGATTAGATTTGGGGAAGTATATAAAATATTCATTAAAATTAAACGTGGGTGTATAAGTGTGAGAGTCCTCTTAGGAGAATATACAGTGCATGAGATTCTAAGCACTCCAGCTCTTCTCAGGTCTGAAACCTAGCAAAAATACTGATAAAAACAGCTCGACATGACCAACATCTATTGGGCTTTACTCTTCCCAGTCTCAGTGCCCAGTATGTGCTGACCTTGTAAGCTCTGGTTTGTGGGTTCTACTATCATCCATGGCTTTGCTTGCTGCTACAACTCGAAGATCACTTCAGGGTTGGTAATGCAGTGCACTTTAACAGAAAATAACAGAGGACTCTGCAAAATTGTTGAGTCAGGTCCTTGGAAGGATGACAAGAGCTTGACTTAAGATGCTATAAAATGAAGGGGCCAATTTGTAACTTACATTGGAGAGGAATGACTCAAATTCTTTATGGAAGAGAATCTTAACTATATAGCATTAAATTTCATAAGTGGTTCCTACATTTACCATAAAAGAATAAAGTGTTTTTCCTGACACTTTCTGAGGAGTTTCACTCACCCAGTGACACCAGGTTGCTGGAAGTCTCCAGCATCATATTTCTTTACAAGGTTCTCTGAGCATCATCCAGTTCCTGCCAGGTGAAGTCCACAGCAATGTCCTCAAAAGATACCAACCCCTGTAACAGCATATTTCTCCTCAACTAAAGGCACCAGATCTGTTTCACAAAACAGAGGTCTGGGAACTGAAAGTTCGGTGTTGTGTGTGTTTTGTATGTATCTTATGAAAGGTACAACTTCCTTGCATTCCATATGGTAGAAGAAAGAAAAACTAGAACAGGAACATTCTGCAACTATAACGATGTATTAATTACAAAAACATACTATTACAAAGCCACTTTACAGATCTACAAACTTTCCATCTTGTTACAGATAAAAGTATGAATAAAATTCTACTCCTCCAAGGGATTTATAATCTGGTATGAAAACATAAGTATAAATACATACCTGAAGAAAATGTGTTAGATAAACTAATTTAGAGCCAAGTTCAATATAGACTGTGGTAAGAAAGAATGAGAAAATATCATTCTACTTTGTGTTTAGTTTGCAGTCCACTAAAATGCCAAAGATGCTTATTCCTTCCATGTAAAGCATATGAGGAAACGGCAAAAGTCCTGTCAGAAGGCCACAAACAAAACACACCATATTAATGGAACTACACAGAGCACCATGTCTAGGTGATGCAATAAACACAATTTGACCTAAATCAAACACCAAAAACTTTATGCACTCGTTGTTACATGCAAATTAAAAGCATGTACCAAATATTTCCAAATTTTCTTTATATATGCAAAAAAAAATTGTGTCCCCCCCAGGATGAACACTGCCACTTTCCAAACCAAGGGGTGTAAATAATGAGGTCCTGGTAAGACTAGGTATATTACATAACCAGATTGCATTTGACAGTTATCCCCTAGAAGGAGAATGGTTAAGGTACTTAAGGGAGAGTAAGAGGGGGAATAAAACAGGAACAGATGACTACCTGTCATCAGTACACACAGCAGTAAGCATACCAAAGAGGGAAGTAATCCTTTGAAAGGGAAAAAAGGAAAGAAAAAGCAGGAGTAGAATGTGGTTATAATTTGCAGTGGAGAGAATAAAAATAAGAGGCATATTCCCAGGCTATCTACATGATTGCAGCTACTTAGGTACTGGCACTATAAAGTGAAATTTGAAAAGTGGCGGAAAAGCTATAATGGCAGAAGTGATGCAGATTTGAACATATTATTTTTAAAATATCTACACATCTTGGGCACAAGGGGTGACAATCAGCTTCATATCCCATGAATATTCATAACTAATAAAAAAAACTGAAAATGTCCAAATGGCAATTAGATATATAATTTCAGTGTTTAAGAGAGATATCTAAACTGATGATAAAGATTCATATAATATCAGAATTTCAGTGATATCTTTAGCCATCAGAATTAATGAATCTTTAACATTAATTTTTTTTTAAAAAGTATGGAATCTGCAGAAACATTAATGTATAAAGATAGAAGAAGAGAAATATACTGTGAAGACCAGAAGAATTTTTTCTGAGTTTATTTCATAAATAAAGGAAAGGTCAGTATTAAGAAGTCTACCAATATAATTGGTCATTTTTATAGTTGTATGAAGGAAAATTCTTTTATTATCTACATAGACATTAAGAAGGTACTTTTAGAAATGCATTCCAGGTTTCTATTCCAGCAGAAAAAAGCTTGGAAATCATCACTCCATTGTAACAATATCAAACTAAAGAGACTGAAAAATCAACTCTTCTTAGAAGCTTAAGAGAGAAAAGGACACAGAGCAAACTAATGTCCTGAAGATTAGAAAGGCAGACAAGGCAAATATACACAGTCATGGCTTACAAGAGTAGAGATTTTCTATTGGAAACCACAATGGGAACCAGTGTAAGAGCAGGAAAACTTAAATTGTGACTGATAAATTGATGGAGGCTTGGTGTAGACAATTCTGAGGCTTAAAATTCCAGGGGACCTGGTCATAGGCATGCAACCACAGTATTGTGAAATTCACCATCAAAAGCTTCAACAGGATCCTACAGTTAATAGTAAAAAAAAGATCTCACCCCAAGAGAGAAAAAAGGCAAACCAGTTTTAAATATGCCAAAATATTCTGTTGTTCTTTTATTACATACTCTAAGATATTTTGTTATAGAAGTCCAAACACACTAAGACAGCTCCAGTTTCTCCACACCTTACTACCACATTACTGAATGCATATTTACAGTGGTTTCTTTTCCCTTGTGCATGTCTGTCTATAAAGAAAAAAATTACAAGGCATTCTAAAAGACAAAACATAATAAAGAAACAGTTGGAAGTGACAGAGCAAGCATCAGCAAAAGGTATGACAAGGATGTTAAAATTATCAGACAGGGTAAAAAAAACAAACCTCTGATAATAAGGCTCAAAATAGATAAAGTACACAGTATTCAACAACAGATGGGCAATTAAAGTAGACATAAAAGACCTAAGAATGAAAACAGCAAACAAATAAACAAAAAACAATACCATGGATCAAAAACACTGTAATTGAAATAAACAATGTTTTTAATTGCCTTATTAGTAGATCCAACAAGGCTGAGAAAAGAATTTCTGAGCTTGAAAATACATTCAATAGAAACTTCAATATCTGAAAAGCAAAGAGAACTAAGACAGAAAAGAACAGAACATAATATCAAGCTCTGTGCGGAAACTACAAAAATGTCCCATAGACTAATGTACCATAGAATGAGAATACCAGAAAAAACAGATAGAGAAAGAAACAGAAGAAATATTTGAAACAATAATGCCTGAGAGCTTCTGCAAATTAATGTCAGACACTAAACCAAGGATCCAGGAAACTCAGAGAATATCAACCACAATAAATGCCAAAAATCTACACCTAAGCATATCATTATTAAACCACAGAAAATCAAACTTTTTTTAATCTACAAAAAGGCAGAGGGAAAAATATCTTACTTATAGTGAAGAAAAGATAAGAATTACATATAAAATCTGCTCAGATTCCATGCAAGCAAGAAGTCAGAGAAATGAAACACTCAAAGAGTTGAGAGAAGAAACCCACCTCCTAGAGTCCTTTACCTTGTAAAATCATCCTTCAAAAGTGAAGGTGAAATACTTTCTCATAGGAACAAAAATTAAGGAAATCCATTGCCAGTATAAATGTCTCACAAGAAATGTTAAAAGAATTTCTGTGATACAGGAAAGACATATGTCAGAAATCTGGATCACCATTTAAAAAGGAAGAGAATTAAAGAAGAAATAAGTGGAGGTAAAATAAAAGCTCTTATTTTTCTTATTCTTAATTGAGCTAACATATAATAAGTTGTACCCAACAGCAGTCATAACAATGTATGCTTTTATATGTACACAGCAATGTACATAGTTACGTAAGCTTGTGTATAAGAAAACAAAGTGACAATAATGATATGAGAAACAGGATGATGGAATAAAAAAGAATTATTTTGTTATAATAAGCAAGTTACACTGCTCATGAAGGGGTATAATTTAATTGAAAGTGCACTTGTATAAGTTACAAATGTATATTTCAAACTTTAGGGCAACTTGTTTAAAAAAAAGTATTACTATAAAAAATGCTCAGAAAGAAGTGAAAGTGTAAAATCCTCAGTGCAACAAAAGGCTAAAAAAGGATGAAAGATGAAAGTAAGAGCATGGAAAAAGAGGATGAAATAGAAAAGTGTAACAAACATGGTACGTATTAATCCAACTATATTAGTAATCTCCTTGAATGTCAATGGTCTAAATGAACCAATTAAAAGACAGAGATTGTCAGAGAAGATCAAAATACAAGCCCAAACTATATAATGTCTACAAAAAACCAACAGTAAAATAAAGACACATATGAATTCAAAATAAATTGATGGGGAAAAATAGACAATGCTAACATCTAACCAAAAGAAAGCAAAAGTTGCTATATTTATTTCAGACATAGCAGACTTCAAAGCGAGGAAAGTTATCAGGGATGAAAAATGGCATTATATCAGGATAAAGAAGTTAATTCTTCAAGGAAACAAAAATTCTTAATGAGTATGTGCCTAACAACAGGCTGTCCATGTATGTGAGGCAAAAATAATAGCATTTCAAAATAGATGAATCCACCAATAGGACTAAAGACTTCAACAGCATCTATCAAAAGTGAACCAGTTTAGAAGGCAGAGAATCAGTAAAGACATAGTTAAACTCGACAACATGATCTCAAAATAATTGATATTTATAGAACACTTTACTGAAAAACAACAAAATAGAGATTCTTTGCAATCCACATAAGATGATCACCAACATAGAACATATTCTGGGCCATAAAACATACTTCAACATATTTTTTTAAAGTAGAAATCGTACATTGTCTGTTCTCAGATGGCAATGGAATTAAATCAGAAATCAACAACAATACAGTAACTGGAAGATCCCCAAACAGACTGGGATGCAACAACACACTTTAAATAATGCACGGGTGAAAGAAAAATTTTAAACTGTTTAACTAAATAAAATTGAAAATACAGATTATCAAGATTTGTGGGGAACAGCAAAACCAGTGCTTTGAAGGAAATTTATGGCATTGAATGCACATATTAGAAAAGAAGAAATATCTAAAATCAACAACATAAATTTCAACCATTGAAAACTAGAAAAAGAGCAAATAAAATTCCTTTTTGGCAAAGGAAGCCAAAAAAAAAAAAAAAGAAAAGAAAAATAAAGAAATAATGACAGCATAAATTAATAAATTAAAAATAGAAAATCAATAGAGAAAATCAAAAACAAAAACAAAACAGCTGGTTCTTTGAAAAGGTAAATAAAATTAATAGCACTATTTCCAGGCTATGGGAAAAAAGAACAGAAATTACTAATATCAGAAATGACAGCAGGGGCATCACTACAGATCCTGTGGACATAAAAAAAGGATAAAAAAGAAATAATATGATGAATTGTCTTGCACACATTTGAAAACTCAGATGAATTGGAACAAGTCCTCACAAGTCGCAATTACCAAAATGCACACAATAAGGAAAACGCAATCTGAATAGGTCTTTATCTATTATGGGAGTCAGATAAATCATTAATAACCTTTAAAACAGAAAATATCCAACCCAGATGTGTTCATTGGTAAATTCAACCAAACACTTAAGGAAGAAATTATAACAATTCCCTACTATCTATTTCAGAAGATAGAAGCAGTTGGGCTAATTCCCAACTCATTCTAAGAGGACAGCATTACCTCAATACCAAAACCAGAAAAAGACACTTCAAGAAAACTACAAATCATTAAGTCTCATGAATATTCATGCGAAAGTCCTCAATAAAATATTAGCAAACCTAATCCAACAATGTATAAACAGAGCTATACACCATGATTGAGTGAGATTTATTCCAGGCATGCAAACCTGTTACATTTGAACATCAGTTAATATAATCCATCACATCGGCAGACTTAGAAAAACCATATGATCATATCAACAGAGCCAAAAAGCATATGACAAAATACAGCATCATTCACGATAAGTACTCTCAGTAAACCAGAAATAGAGGGAACTTCCTCAACTTGATAAAGACTATCCACAGAAACTACAGCTAATATCATACTTAATGGTGAGAAATTCAAAGCTTTCCAACAAAATCAGAAACAAAGCAAAAATGCATCTCACCGCTCCTTTCAACATTGTTCTCAATGCAAATTTGATCACTTTTCTATACACTAGCAATTGAGACAAAGAGAAAACAGGTAGCAAAATGACAGACATAAATCTAACCTTATGAATAATTAGTTTAAATTAAATTGGATGAAATATTCTACTTTATGCAGAGACTGTCAGGCTTGATAGGAAAGTAAGACCTAATTACATGCTATCCACAGAGACATGATTTAAATACAAAGACAATAACAATAAAATTTTACAAAAATTGAAAAAGATATACTATACTGACCATAGTATAAAAAGCCTAAGTGGAGTTATTAATACTAGCAAAAAGAAACTTCAAGAGAAAATATATAAACAGAAAAAAAGAGAGAACTTTCATAATAACAAAAGAATTATAAGTGAAGATGATGTAACAATTATAACTGTGTCTGTACCTAAATGCAGAGCCACAAAGTACAGTCATGTGCTGCTTAAAGACTATAAATTCTGAAAAATGTGCCATTAGGCAACTCTGTCATGTGTGAACATCATAGAGTGTACTTACACAACCTACATGGTAAAGCCTACTAAACACCTTAGCTATATAGTGTAGATTACTGCACAATCACATATGCAGTCTCTTGTTGACCAAAATGTTTCAGACACATGACTGTACCTGTAATAAAAAAAAACTGAGTTAAAGTAAGAAATTGATAAACCCACAATCATAGTTGTAGAATTAATACTCTTCTCTCAGTAACTGATGAAAAAACCAGATAAAAAAATCAGGAAGAATACAGACATAAATGACAAAATTTTAATTCTATGACATTGTGGAAGTATATATTTGATCTCATTCTCTGTCTCCTGGCATACAACTCCTAAAGTCCTTAGACTCTCAAAAGTCATAAGTGCTATTTTGCCTGCTAATGAGTTGGCTGGTGGCTGGCTGCACCTAGGTAAATTCAGGATGGGAGCTGACTGTGAGAGGAGCCAACTTTGCAATTAGAAGGTTGGGACTTGCAGCCCACCTCCCAGCTTCCAGGGAGGGGAGATGGACTGAAGGTTAAGATGGTCAAAAATGGCCTACACTGTAATCAATTGTGCCTAATGAGGCCTCCATAAAAACCCAAGAACACTTTTGGGGGAGCTTCTGGACAGCTGAACTCATCCAAATGCCAGGAGAGTGCTGCACCCTACCTCCGAGGGAATGGAACCTCCTGTGCCACGACTCTTCCAGACCTCACCCTATGTATCTCTTCATCAGACTATTTGTATTTTTCAAAATGTCCTTTAAAAGGAACCAGTAAATGTATGTAAATTTTTCACTGAGTTCTTAGAGCCCCTCTAGGAAATTAATCTAGCCTAAAGAGAAAGAAGGGAGTTGTGGGAGCCACAATTTATAGCCAGTCAGAAGTTCCAGTAACCTGGATTTGCAACTGGCATCTGAAATGGGGGCAGTCTTAGGGACTGAGCTCTAAACTTATTAAACCTGGAACTACCTCCAGGTAGATAGTGTCAAAATAAATTCAAATTACAGAAGTACCCAGCTGATGTCTGCTGCAAAATTGCTTCTAGATTTAGTGTGTGGAGAGAAATCCTCATGTATGCGGTGTCAACAGTGTTGTGAGAGTATAGTACGGGAAACTGAGTGTGTTTTTTCCACCCAACCTAATTGACATTTATAGATTACAATCTAGAACTACTATGGATGAATGTGTTAGAAAAGTCTATGTTTTGGAAACTCGATCCCAATTATAACAGTGTTAAGAGGGTGGGAAATGCAATTATAATACTTGAAAGGTGAGGCCTTTAAGAGAAGACTGGATTGTGATGACTATGTCCTGGTGAATGAATTAATCCATTCGTGAAGTAATGGATTAATGTGTTAATGGGGTATCATGGACATAGACTGTGGCTTTGTACAAAGGGCACATGAACGCACTCTTGCCATTCTCACGATGTGTTATCCTACATTGCCAAAGGACTCCTTGAAGAGCCCCCACCAAGAAGAACACTCTCACCAGATGTGTGCTCTGAACACTGGACTTCTCAGCCTCTGAAATTGTAAAAATAACTGCTTCTCTTTAAGCATTACTTAGTTTCAGGTGTTCTAAGAAACAAACAAACAACAACAACAACAAAAACAGACTGACACAGGAGCACTCATGAAGAGAGAGCACACATTAACCTATGAAACAAATCACGAGACTGAAATATTATAAAATATTTTCTCTGGCCACAACGAAATTAAATTAGGAACCAACAAGAAAAGTATATCCGCAAAAGTCTCAAATACTCGAAAAATATGTGACACTTTGAATGGAGGTCAGAAAACAAACAGTCTGTCTTGGGTGTGTGGGGGTAGGTTTGGTCTAATGGATTTTAACACACAGGAAACTCGTGCTTTTTAAAGCAGTGATTACACTGAATCATTTCTTATATCAAAAGGCCAGAGTTAGATTTAAAAAAATGCAAGTTACTACAAGAAAGAAACAGACAAATATCGTTGGTCAACTACAAACCCAAGCATTTTAGGAAAAAGGATATTGACAGAGAAAGGCAAGAGCTCAAGGGGAAGTGTGAGGAAGTATGAGGCATCTTTCCAGGGATTAAGATTGGGTCTTATTCAAATAACTACAGCAGGTGCCCAGTGGGAATAACTAACTGTTCAGACCAGTGCCTGCAGATGCCTCCCATTCCCACTAAACCTTTCTGAAGGGAAGTGCCCACATGTTCAGGCCAGTCTCTTCACTGTCTACTGGGTGTGTGCAGAGAGCAGACAACAGGCAACTGGACCTCTTTAAGTTGGGCTTTCAGCAAGTTCTATAACAGCAAAAAATTTCCGGGGTCCTTGAGAGGGGAAAATTATATTATGCATGTGATAGAAACTGGTCTTCCATTTTTTAGCTTAAGGTAGATGTCTAACAGCTACAAGAGGTATTCAACAGAGAGCTCAATCTATGATCAAAAGGCTGGAAAAGAGGTATAAACTGGAGAGAAATAGGAGTGCAAACTACAGAGGATCAAATAATTCAAGAAGAATTGCAGAGTGAGAACAGGGCCTAGAAAGGAGCATTTGAACGAACTATGCTATGAAGAAAAAGTAGAAGATTAAAAGAAAGAAAGAAGAAACCATCAGTGAAGTCCTGATAGAAAGTAACAAAGAGGCATTTCTAGGAAAAGGTCATGAACAGTAGTTTCAAATATGGCAGAAGATACAAATAAGGCAAAAATGAGAGAATAGTCATTGAATCTGACTACAATTTAGGTTATTAGTGAACTTTTGAAGAGCTGAAGTAAGACTACATTGAGTGGGCTCAAGAGCAAATGAATGGTGAGAATACTTGCCAGAAAACATAACTTTGCACAGTGTGCTGCACACCTGCATGTACACACGAACTGAGAGAAACCTATAGAGAGTTATTCAAGAATCTGTGGTTGACTCAGTCCTCCAGATGATCCAGGTCTTATCTGTGAATCAAGTACATCCTTCTAAAAGCTGTCACACTACTTTGGAAACTCCAGGAAAAGCTTATTAAGGAAGTTGCTCTTTAGCACTAGGAACTGTTTTTACTATAGAAAACCAAAAGTACTTATTTCCAAATTGGTGGTTAAAAATTTTTCCACAACATCCTCTATGTGACCAATGAAGATAGTCTGTCAGACTTTGGTGGCAGCACATCTTGATGTTCCATTAAAATTTTGCATACTCTCCTCTCAAATATCATTCCAATCACGGAACAAAAAAACTTCCTTTTGCCATGACATCAGAAGGACCAGAGACAAATTTGCACTCAATTTACAAGACTCTAAGGTCTGACAACCTGCTGTATCTACTTGCCATCTTTATATTCTATACCTACCTTTACTTCAGCTGAATTCTACATGCTTATATTTTTCTATTTTAATTCCTAGACCCCATAAAGCTCATAAAATACAATGTATATCAAAGTAAAGAACAAATAAACAAACAACTTACCCAAGATTTATTCATTTTTTGTTGCTCTTGAGAATACATAGAGCACTCTGGCAGCACACCTGAAAGAGAAAGAAAATGGAGTGAACTAAAGGAACTGGTGTGATACGATCTTGGATTCTCTTGACCAAAGTCTGCACATTAGCTGGAAACGACAACAACAAACCTCTCTCCCTATGGGACAATAGTCCTTCATGCCTCAAAAATGAAGATGCATCTACAAATGCATTAATTGATAGAAATCAGACAATTTATTTTTGGGTTAATGAAAACATATGAGGTTATTTCAAACATTTTCCATAAAAATTGAATTAAAAGATAATGTGAAACCTTCAATAAACTTTTTGAAGACCCCTCATACATAACCTACTCCTTTAGCAGCAATTAATTTACCTCAAGATATAATTTAATCTCTTAAGCCAAAGAATAAAATATTATGTCTTCACAAAAACTATTATGATAAAAATATGCCTAGACTGTATAAATCATTTCCCCATTAATACAGGAATTTCACACAAGAGTCCACATGAGTGTTTCCACTATAACACATCTTGCTTTTATAACCCTAAACATCAGACAAGTGTGCATTTTGCACCCCAACATTTTTTGACTATTATTATAAGGGGAAAAAAGGATGTAATGTATATTTCTTGTGGTATACTCTTCTAGCAAAATTTCCCAGTGACAGGTTTCCCTGTATCCAACTTCTCATATACTATGTTCTGGCAATAAACTGGGCTTTGCCATTGATTTTCTTTGGCCACTGAGACATTAGAAAATGTGACGCAAACATGGCTTTGAAAAGTGCATGCCACTGGTGCTTGCCTTTTTAGACACAGTTATATTGTAAAGAAACCTGGGACTGCCCTGTTAAAGACACAGGACCTACCCAAGGGGCAGCACAAATGACAGGACAAGGGAGTGAAGACATCTTAAACTAACCAGCCTAAGTCAAAGCACCAGGTGACTGAAGCCTCATTTGTAATCCAGGCAACACTAGAATAGAAACTGCCCTGCTGAGTGCACCTCAAAAGGCATATCCATAGCAAATGAACTTGTAGCAAATACAATGGTTTTTTGTTTGTTTTGTTTTGTTTCTATTTTATTTATTTATTTATTTATTTTTAAATTTTCTTTGGTCGATATACAATGTGGTTGATTATTGTGGCCCATTACCAAAACCTCCCTCCCTCTTTCCTCTCCTCCCTCCCACCCAACAATGTCCTTTCTGTTTGCTTGTCGTATCATCTTCAAGGAATTGTAGTTGTTATGTCTTCTCCCCCCCCCCAGTTTTGTGTGTGTGTGTGTGTGTGTGAATTTATTTATTTATTTTCTAGCTCCCACCAATAAGTGAGAACACGTGGTATTTCTCTTTCTGTGCCTGACTTGTTTCACTTAATATAATCATTTCCCGGATGCTGAGTGATATTGAGCATTTTTTCATCATTTCCCGGATGCTGAGTGATATTGAGCATTTTTTCATCATTTCCCGGATGCTGAGTGATATTGAGCATTTTTTCATCATTTCCCGGATGCTGAGTGATATTGAGCATTTTTTCATCATTTCCCGGATGCTGAGTGATATTGAGCATTTTTTCATCATTTCCCGGATGCTGAGTGATATTGAGCATTTTTTCATCATTTCCCGGATGCTGAGTGATATTGAGCATTTTTTCATCATTTCCCGGATGCTGAGTGATATTGAGCATTTTTTCATCATTTCCCGGATGCTGAGTGATATTGAGCATTTTTTCATCATTTCCCGGATGCTGAGTGATATTGAGCATTTTTTCATGGGGTCGTATTCATGAAGTCTGTGTCCAGTCCTATTTCCTGAAGTGTTTCTCCTATGTTTTCTTTAAGAAGTTTTATTGTTTCAGGGTGTATATTTAAATCCTTAATCCATTTTGAGTTGATTTTAGTATATGGTGAGAGGTATGGGTCTAGTTTCATTCTCCTGCATATGGATATCCAGTTATCCCAGGACCATTTGCTGAAGAGGCAGTTTCTTCCCCAGTGTATAGGCTTAGTGCCTTTGTCAAAGAGCAGATGGCAGTAAGTGTGTGGGTTTATTTCTGGATTCTCTATTCTATTCCATCAATCAGTGTGTCTGTTTTTTATGCCAGTACCATACTGTTTTGGTTATTATAGCTTTGTAGTATAGTTTAAAGTCAGGTAGTCTATTCTATTCCATCAATCAGTGTGTCTGTTTTTTATGCCAGTACCATACTGTTTTGGTTATTATAGCTTTGTAGTATAGTTTAAAGTCTGGTAGTGTTATGCCTCCAGCTTTATTTTTTTTGCTCAGCATTGCTTTGTCTATGCATGGTCTTTTATTATTCCATATAAATGTCTGGATAGTTCTTTCCATTTCTGAGAAAAATGTCATTGGAATTTGATGGGGATTGCATTGAATTTGTATATCACTTTGGGTAGTATGGACATTTTCACTATGTTGATTCTTCCAATCTAAGAGCATTGGATATCTTTCCATCTTCTTGTATCCTCTCTAATTTCTCTCAGCAGTGGTTTGTAGTTCTTTTTGTTTGTTTCTGTTTTTGTAAGCCTCGAGTTTTAATTAGTTTCTCACCTAGCAAATACTAACTGCTACATAGAAGCCACCAGAACTCAATAGTAACAAAATTATTTGGAGGAGGCTGTTTTAAATTACATGTCAAAAATAGCCAATAGAGGCCGGCCCGGTGGCGCACTGGATAGTGCGCCGCTTGGGAAGCGCGGCGGCGCTCCCGTCCGAGGGTTCGGATCCCACATACTGACCGGCTCCCGCTCACTGGCTGAGCGAGGCGCGGGAGCAACGCCGAGGCTTGCGATCCCGTTGCCGGTCCCCGGTCCGGTATGGGGGCAACACTGAGGGTTGCGATCCGTTGCTGGACACGGAAAAAAGACAAAAGAAAAAAAAAAAAAAAAAAAAATAGCCAATAGAAATTCACAAACACACACACACGTTTTGAAAATCACACAGAATGACAACTGGATGGACTTCACTGAGGTTGCTAGAGCTAACAGGAGCCATGTGAATTATAAAAAGCAATTGTTTGCATCAGCAAACTATAAGTTTTTTAAATGTATGTTACATCATAAACAAGTCTACTTAATTTAAAAACATAAAACATAAAAAGGGGTAATTACTTATGAGTATTTCACTGTAATTTAATTACATTTTAAGACATGGGTTTGGAGTAGAAGTGTGACACAGTCTAATTTGCCCATTTTAAATAATGTTAAAGAGGCTCCCATTATATCCTTGCAGAATTCATGATTTTTAAGAACACATTACTGACATGAAGAAGAAATCATGTGTTATTTACCTTTTGAAATTACATAATCCACAGAAAGTCTTGGAAATAAAAAAGAATAGTGATATTTAAGGCAAAGCATATGCAAAATATGCTTCAGCTAAGTTGACTTCATTGTCATAAAAATAACCTCAAAAGAAAACAAACACTTTTTTATATTTTCTTAATTTTTATTTTTATTGTAACATAGTTGATTGTACATATCTGTGGGGTACAGAGTTGAATATCACTCCCTAAGTACAATATGTAATGCTGAATTCAGGATAATTAGCATATTCAGCAATATACAATGTCATCACTTTTCATGGCCCTTTACCAATTCCTCGCTCCCCCTCTCCCATATCTGGTAACCTCAAGTCTGCTTTGGAAAGTTCAATCTATTATTGTGTTTGCTGTATCTTTCTTTCTTTCTTTTAATTTATACATTTATTTTTTAGCTCCCGCTTATGAGGACATGTGGTCACTTGGTTTTGACTTAAGTGTGGCAAAATGGATAACACTAGCCAAAAAGTCAGGCTGTCTAACATCAACAGATCATGTGACCCTGGGCAAGTCACATCTCCTAAAATCCGTTTTAAAAAAAAAATCTAGTAAAGTGGAAATACCTTGCCAAACACTTTCTGAAATATCAGAAACAACTATCAGGATAGTGAGAGCCTCAGCATTTTCTCTAGATGCCAAATATGGTGATAGGCCATGTTTGAGAGAGCTCAGACACTAGAAACAATAAGATACAAGAAATGAGAGCATGTTTAGAGAGCACTATAGGCAGATCCTCTCAGGTATCACAGGTTATTCCTTCATCCCAGACCATACATTCAAATCCCCTAGAACAAGTAACATTTCCTAGGCCACTGCCTATCCTCAAAGGCATGTCTCTTTTGTAAGTCAGTGCAAATATTCCAATATCACCCAGTCTGACAGCTATTGAATGAGAATATCTCATTCGATCAACCAATTCATGTGCACTCTAGACACCGGGATGAATAATTACTTGGGCTGAGCAGAACTAGCATCTTGAGCTTTTGGGACACTTTTGCCTGTGCTCTGAAGGCCTACTGAGAAGGCTCAGGCCAGAGGGAAGTTCTTTGAGGGGGAATTCCTATTCACAGGGCAACCTCCTTCAAACCTTTTAACACCTCCTTTACTCCAAAAGAAAACTGGACCTTTATCCAGTACCCCACTCTCCCTTTTAGAAGTCACTGTCCCTGGAAACTAGGTCACGTATAAACTTCTTTAAACTCAGACCAGAAGTGCTTAGCAGACTACACAGTGCAGGAAGGTACAGAAAGTTCACTTGCTAAAGAGACACTAGGACACCCCACAAATACAACTTCCACAGAGTAACATTCAGTCTGCACTCACTTCACAATTATTTCTCAGGGATTTTCAGGGAAATTCACTAGTATTGAGGCAGGAAGCTAGATAGAGATAAGAGCTGGAGAAGGAAAAACTGGTTATTTGCAGATGGGAAAATCTGGTTCCCTGAGCAGACATGCGCACGCGCAGAAACAGAGATGAAGACCATTCCAGGCAGGGAGTTCCCCGTTCCCCCCTCCCCACCCTCCCACCCACCCCCGCTCCGGCAGTCATTTGATTAGACCAATGAGTTCCCACCAGCTAGGGCGCCTATCTCTTTCACCAGTACAACAGAAATTGCATTCAGGGCTCAACAAATGACCAAATGGCACAAATCCAATTAAGAGGACTTAAAACCCCAGGACTGTAACAGTCGGGGCTCTTGAGCTCTCTTCTCTCGCTTGGGACCACTCCATTTTCTCCGGAGTGCACTCTTCCCTCTTTCTTTGCTAAATAAAACTCCCTTTACCTTTCATTTCTGGTGTGTCTCATCCGATTCTTTGTTCGAGACACCAAGAACCTGGACCTAGCCAGCGGGACCTGGAATACTCCATCAACAGTATTGCTACTGCGATCATCTTACACATCAGTAAATCACATGTAATACAGACCAGTACCAGGCACCCTCAACGCAGGGCCAAACGTGAACTCACCACACACCTCCCAGGCCCGCGCTGTCTTCAGACAATCCCACCTCCACACCCGTCGCCATCTTGGACTTAACCTCCAATGGCGGTGGTTCGGGAACAGGCTTTTGTACACCAGGAACCTCAAGCCCGGCCTTCTGGCAGCCCACAGTCCTCTGACAAAGCAGTCATTGAAAGCACAACTTGAGGGACCCCTTCCCCTGCCCCAGTCCAGGCCCCCAGCTCTGACCAGCACGTCAGACTCCGCCCACCTCAGACCCACCGGAGTACCTGCTCCGCCAAGTGCTGGGACACCCGTGTGCTCCACAGGGTCCCCCTCTTTCACCTACCTTCAAGGACACAGAATCTGAGGAACAGCGTGGAGGATGCTGCAGCGTCTGGAAGATGGAGACAGAAGGCACAGCCGCACATGCGCAGAACAAACACGAAGAGCCGATCCCATAGTTCTCTGCTGGTGACGTCACTGGAGGATAAGACTCTCTTTCCTACAAACCTCTGTGGTCCTCCCTTGGGAACAATGCAAGGCATTTTTTGTTTTCCTAGCAGAGTCGTCGTTATCAGGACACTGGAAGCTGACAGATCAGAAGTGGTTTCTATCTGTGTGATGGGGATGAGGAATTTTCGAATATAGGCCAATGAGTAAAAGATAGTAATAAGTAATTTTTTTCTTCTGATGTAAGTATTGCTGTCATAGAACCCATCTATTTTCTACAGATGCATTTTAAAGTGTGAAAAAATTGTGTCTCTATTTTACTTTAAATGGTTTAACAAACCAGAAATGATTGTGGTAACTTCCTTCCAATTCGTTAAAAGATGTTCATTCTCATCCAGTAAACTAATTTGTGAGTCTTCAATGAATTTTATGGCACAATTGGGAAAATGCTGTTGTGTATATAGTGAAATAAAAGAGCAAGTCATAGAGTAGGTGCACTCCATAATCCTAATGCCAATTTACACTTGCAGTGTTTGATAATTATTTGCGCCCAAACTCCCAGGTTCTGTTCATCCATCCATCTATACATTAATCAAATCTTTAGTTATTTGTGTTGTGTGTGTGTGTGTGGATGCGCGCTCATGTGATGGACCTGAAATTTTTCTTTTCTTCCCTGGTTTCTGCCACAAACTAGGCAAGGAGTTCTGTACAAGCATTTCTCAAAGCTCCTGTTACCACTGAAGTTTCTCCTCGAACAGGTAAATGCTCTGCTTGAGTCATCAAGGTTGATGTGGGCTTGAGTGGTGGAACGAGACCTAAATTGCTCAGAGATTATTATCACGAGGATCTGGCGATAGTTGGTAAGATTGAGAACAGTGGCTACTGTTGAGGATAATCTAAGAATGGCATTATAATTAATGTGTTCTGACTTAACAATTTATCATAAAGAGGAAAGAAGAGAAAAAGCTATGTTTCAACAATGACGGTGCAATATATACTATACCCAGATTATCAAAACAGAGAATTTGTTGCTGGCATCCCGGTCTTGTAAGAAAGTTTTTTAAAGTGTTCTTAAGACTAAAGCAAGTGGCCACAGACAGTAATTCAAATTCACACACACACACACACACACACACACACACACACACACACACACACACAAGGGCACCTTTAAAGGTAAATGAGAAAGTATAAAAGGCAGCATAAATGCACATCGTTTCTACTTTCTTCTCTTAACTGATTTAGAAAGCAACTGTATAAAACTATATATATACATTGTATTGTTCTTCCTGTAACATATAGAAATCTAATATACCAGTGCAGAGAGAAAAAGAAAATTTGAAGACTCCAGACGAGAATTTTGAGGTCCTAGAGCAGTGTCCACAGTCCCAGACCTTCTGTGTGGCCACAGCTGAATGACATTATGCTCCATGAGAGGCTCTCATACAAAATGCTGCCCATGCAGAAGCAATCATCTCAGCATCCAGCCACGTGGACCTTGTGCATGTTTGACTGATTCTCCAATACCAATGTTAAATGGGATGAAGAAAAAGAGTGCTTGAAATACACCGAAATGCTTTTACCACAAGGTTCAAATTTACATATAGTGGTAGTCGCATGGCCTAAGCTGTCGGTCACAGCTCCTCTGGTGCCATGTTTAAAAAACCTTTTCCCAAACCAAGGTCATAAAACTCTACTTCCGTATTTTCTCATAAGTGTTTAACAGTTTATTTTTTACATTTAGGTGTATGATACATTTTTAGTTAATTTTTATGGATGTTCTGAAGCAAGACTTTAACCTCATTCATTTCATTGTCAATAAACAATTTTCTAGAACACTATTAGTAGAAAACCCTATATTTTACCTTTACAGTGTCTTCTCACATTTGTTGATAATCAATTTACTATAAAAGTGAGAATGTATTTATTGACTTTCAATTCTATTCTGATACATATATATATATATATATATTTTTTTTTTTTCTTTTTTTTTTTTCCTGCACTCATTTCAATACCACAACGTCTTCAATACTGATGCTTTGTAACAAACTTGAAATCAGGAACTGTGTCTTGCAATTTTTTTCTTCTTTCTCAGTTTTGTGTTAGTTATACTGGGTCCCTTGCACTTACACAGAAATTTTAAGATGAACATTTCTGGAAAAAAAATGTTGCTGAGGTTTTCATAGAGATTGTATTGGGTTTACACTTCAGTTTGGCAAGTATCGTCATGTTATTAATGAATGTTAGATACATAAATCAGACATTTATTTTCATTTATTGAGATCTTCTACAATTTCTTTCAAAAAAGCAATTCAGTTATTGGTGTAAACCTCTTAAACTTAAAAAAAAAATCATTCCCTAGTACTTGTAAGATTTTAGCAGATATTCTTTATCAATCTGAGAAAGACTTCTTCTATACTAGTTTGTTTAAAGTTTTTACTCATGAAGAAGTGTTACATTTAAAAAAATGTTTTTACTGCACATAGTGGGAATCAGCTTCTACAGAAGCTTTTCAAACAACAACACATCTCCTTTTCTGTTTCTGCATCCTCCTCTCACAAACACATACAATCTCTCTGAAAGCCAATCAGATTCTAAATATTAAAAAAGGGGAGAGTGGGTGAATGAATAGTTGAGATCTCTTGACCTCAGTAATCCTTGCAGCTGAGTGCTGTGTAATTGAGGGTTGGTTTTCACTCCCATGAAATGTCAATTAGAAGTCCAAATACTAATAATGTTAGTGGGCACAATGGAGGATATCTATAAAGTGTACACTTCATAATTTTGTCTTCTTTTTATTCAAAGTAGAGTGAAAATATCCCCAGATTTTGTGAAGTACCCTCACGTGTGCTATTTTATTTCCAGGCTTTCTGTACTATTCCATTAGTATAAATGTCTTTCTTTATGAAAGTTGCATACTTTATTTTTCTTGTTTAAGTTTTTTGGCAAGGACTTCCAGTACTATGTTAAGTAGAAGTGAAAAGAGTAGGTATTCTTGTCTATTTCTGAACTTGGAGGGAAGCTTCCAACTTTTCACTAAGTATGATGTTAGATTGAAGTTGTCATAGAATTACCTTTATTGTGTTGAAATACATTTTTTCTATACCTAACTTACTGAGTTTTTAATCATTTGTTGAGAGTATGTTGAATTTTGTCAACTGCTTTTGGGTTTTTCTGTATCTGTTGATATGATCATGTAGTTTTTGTGTTTCACCCTGTTAATGTGGCATATCACATTTGTTGATTTGCATATGTTGAAACACCCTTAACTCACAGAAACAAATCTAACTTGTGCATGGTGAATAAACCTTTTAATGTGCTGTCAAATTCAGTTTGATAGTATTTTGTTGAGGATTTTCTGCATCTAAATTTATGAGTGAGGTTGGCCTCTAATTTTTTTTCTTCATTCAATGTTTGTGTCTGACTTTGGTGTAAGGTAATGCCGACCTTCTAAAATGAGTTTGGAAGTATTCCATCCTGAACGTTTCAGAAGGGTTTGAGAAGGATTGATGTTAGTTCTCCTTTAAGTAGTTGGTAGGATTTAACCATGAAGTCCTTGTGTTCTTGGCTTTTACTTGATGAGAATTTGTTTTGATTATTATTAATTATTCAATCTCCTCACTTGTTATTGGTCTGTTCAGACTTTCTGCTTCTTCATAGTTTAGTCCTTGTATGTGTCTAAAAATGTATTCGTTTATTCTAGGTATCCACTTTGTTGCTGTACACTTGCTGAGAGTAGCTTCTTATGTTTTTGTTTGTTTGTTTATTTTTCTCACACATCAGTGGTAATATCTTCTCTGCCATTATTTATTTTATTTATTTGTTTCCTCTCATTTTGTTCTTAGTTAGCCAAGGTAAAATTTTATCAACTTAGATTATCTTTTAAGAAAACAAAAACAACTCAATTCTGTTGATCTTTTCTATTGTTGTTTTAGTCTCTATTTATTTATTTATATTTTTATGCTATTTCATTCCTTCCACTAACTTTGCTTATTTTTGCTATTTTATTCCTTCTATTAACTTTGGGCTTTGTTTGTTCTTGTTTTTCTAGTTCCGTGTGTTGTAATATTAGGTTTTTCCTCTGAGAATTTTTTAAATGTACGTATTTATTACTATAAACTTTCCTGTTACAACCACTTTCGTGATCCCATAAGTTTTGATATATCATGTCTCCATATTTGTTTTTCTCATAATATATTTTGATTTTGATTTTGATTGATACCATGACCTATGGCTTGTTCTGGAGCATGTTTAATTTCACATACTTGTGAATTTTTGAAATTTCTTTTTTGCTATGATTTGAATGTGTACCTCCAAATTTAATGTTGAAACTTAATCTCCAATGGAATTCTATTAAGAGGTGGGGTGTTTAGGAGGTGATTATGTCATTGGGCTCCTCCCTCATGAATGGTATTAAGGCTTTTGTAAAAGGAACTCTTCATACAATGTTTGGATCTTTTCTTACCTTCTGCCTTTGCTATGAGGATGCAAAGCTTAAGGTGCCATCTTGGAAGCAGAGCTCCTTACTATTAATATTTTGGCTATCTCCTACAGGCTGTTTTCTTTGTGGTTATCAGGAGGCTAACACAGAACATCTGATAGTCATACCGTTTTAATTTGAGCTGATAACAATTTAACTTTGATTGCATACAAAAGGTGTAAACTTTTGCTCTAGGCCCACATTTCATGTCTTTGATGTCACAATTTTATATAATTTTTGTGTAGTACATCTCTCAAAACTTTTTTGTTGATATTCAGATTTATAAGATCTCTCTTTTCTCTTTTACAGTAGAGATATGTGATTTACACACCTATATTAGAATATCAGAGTATTGGGGCCAGCCCGGTGGCGCACTGCTACAGTGCGCCACTTGGGAGCACGGCGGTGCTCCCGCCGAGGGTTCGGATCCCACATACAGACCGGTTCCCGCTCACTGGCTGAGTGAGGTGCGGGCGCAACACCGAGGGTTGCGATCCCGTTGCTGGTCCCGGTCCGGTTTTTAAAAAAAAAAAAAAAAAAGAATATCAGAGTATTCTCAATTTGATTATATATTTGTCTTTACTATTGTAATTTTTTAATTTTGTATGTTTTCATCTTTTTGATTACTGTCCTTTTTTTTTTTTTTTTTTTTTTTTTTTTTGTGACTGGTAAGGGGATCGCAACCCTTGGCTTGGTGTTGCCCGCACCGCGCTCAGCCAGTGAGCGCACCGGCCATTCCTACATAGGATCCGAACCTGCAGCGGGAGTGCCGCTGCGCTCCCAAGCGCTGCACTCTCCCAAGTGTGCCACGAGGCCGGCCCTGATTACTGTCCTTTTAATTGAAAGGACTCACTATAGTATTTCTTGTAAGGCAGGTGGTGGTGGTAATAAATTCCCTCAACTTTTACTTGTCCAGAAATGTCTCCATTTCTCCTTCATTTCTGAAGGACAGTTTTCCCCTGTACAGTATTCTTGTTTGGATTTTATTTTTTTTCATTTTTCAGCACTTGAATAAACTCATCTCCCTTTCTCTTGGCATGCAAGGCTTATGTCAATAAGTCAGGTGATACCTTAATGGGGGTTTTCTTATATGTGATGAGTCTTTTGTCTGCAGCTGCTTTTAAGACTCTCATTTTTGAATTTAAACAATTTGATAATTTGCTTCAGATTTTATTCTGTTTGCATGTTGATCTTGCCTGAGGTTCTTTGAGCTTCTTGATATCCACATTCCTCCAAGATATGCAAGTTTTCAAACAGTATTTCTTTAAATAAACCTTCTTCACCCTTTTATTGCTCTTCTCCTCTGAGGCACCCATAACATTTAGGTGTACACAGTTGATGGTGCTCCATGGGCCCCTCTGCTTTCTTCACTCTTTTCTATTTTGTTGTCATTGTGGTGGTGGTGGTGTTCTTCTCATTGACTAATTTCAAGCAACCTGCCTTTGAGTTTGCTCGATCTTTCTTCTGCATCATCAAGTCTGCTGCTGAAGTTCTCCATTCACTTTTTCGGTTCTGTCATTGTATTCTTCTGTCCAGGATTTATGTTTGATCCCATTTTTGTAGTTTCTATTTCTTTTTTAAACTTCTGATTTTGTTTATACATTGTTTTTCTAATTTCATTTAGTTCTCTATCCATGGGTTGTTTTCTGGTTGTTGCTGTTGGTTTGTTGGTTTGCATCTCATTGAGCTTCCTTAAGATGATTACTTTTAATTCTCTTTCTACTCATTAGTAGATCTCCATTTCTTTGAAGTCAGTTTCCGGAGCTTTATTAGTTCCCCTTGATACTATTATGTTTCACTGATACTTCATTATCTGTTAGACTTGCATTACTGTCTGTGCAATTGAAGGGTAAACACTGTTTATAGTCTTTAAATACAGGTTTTGGCAGGTGAAGGGATTCCCCTTTTAGGTTCTGAGTACATCTGAGTAGATAACCTTGGTCTCCAACCTGCACCTTTCTATCCTGCCAGCCATGACTTGGGGTGTAAACATGACAGGACTAAAAGTGTTCCAACCCCTAACATCCTGATTCTTTCCAGGAAGGGCCTCTTTCATCTCTGCTACACAGACACAAATACACACACACACACACACACACACACAGTGGTGAGGAGCAGGTGAAGAACTGCCCAGATAGAATCACAGGTGAGGACTGTCTTAAATGGACCTGCCCTGAGCTGTCCTGTGTTACCTGTGGGTGCCTATACCAAATGACTAAAGGTGTCAGGGGTAAGGGCTGAGTCAATGTCTACATCACTGAAAAATGCTCTCACTCTAGGCTTTTCTGAGGGAAGCACCTCAGAAAGTTGGGACACAGCAGGAGAACATCTTGTTCTCTTGAGTGTCACCTGTCAAGTGAGCTAAACAGAGGACTGTCTCTTGAATGTAGGTGCCTGGTTACTAGAGTTCTAAGTTCTATTGGGTGTATTACCAAGAAAGTATTAACCTCTTCAGTGTTACATGACCTGGGTCTCTTTCTTCAATATAGTCTCCTCAAAGGCTCCTCTAGGCTGCTGGCTGCTCACCCTCATCCCCAATGTCATCTCCTTAACTGTACACAATTGTGCAAACACAGCCCTGCCTCAGCCCCCTGGGAAAAAACTGAATGCAGCCAGAGCCTCAGGTTTGAGAACACAAGGCTATATCAGAACCTCCTTTTTCTTACCATTTCTGTGAATCCAGACAAGTCGTTGTGCTTCTGAGACCTCCCCAGTCTCCCCACATGCACAATGGGAATCATGCTACCATCTACTTCCTAGGAAATTCATCAGGATAATACAAAATAAAACTTATAAAACTCATGGTTTTGTGTCACATGTAGATAATGCACACACTTAGAGATAAAAGGATTAACCCCCCCTGTCAAAAAAAATGAGAGGCAGCATGGAATACAACTCAAACAGGCCTGTCTTCTAGCACTGTGATCTTGGCAAAATCACTTCTTTTTTGGCCTCATTTTTCATTCCGCAGTGGTAAAATGTTGAGATTAAATAAAGTACAGATATTTTTATCCTGTGTCAATAAGCCTTCCATGGCCTTTCCATTATATTTACAGTGATACACATGAGCCTCACGTCAGCCTATGAGGTGGCAGCCTCCACAACGGCTCCCAACACTGCGTGGTTATTCACTCACTTCTGACCAAACAGAATAAAAACAAATGTGAGAGTATCACTTCTGTATTAGTTATTTCAGATTGCTATAACAAAGCATTAGAGACAGGATAGCTTGTAAATAACAGAAATTTATTTCTCACAGTTCTGGAGACTGGAGTCTGAGATCAAGGTGCCGGCATGGCTGGGTTCTGGTGAGGAGTCTCTTCCAGGTTGCAGACTGCAGACTTCAGGTTGTCTTTCAACCTGGCAGAGAGGGGAGGAGAGAGCCTTCCAGGGTTCATTTCATAAGGCCAGTCATCCCATTCATGAAGGGTCCGGCCTCATGACCTAATTACTTCCCAAGGCCCCACTTTCTACTTTTATCACAGTGGGGATTAGGATTTCAACATATGATTTTTTAGTGGTGCAAAAACATTGAGACCAATGCAATTTCCAAGATTTGATTACAAAAAAAGTCTGTCATTTCAGTTTACTCTTTTCAAAGTTTTCTCTTTATCTCTCTCTTTCCCATTGTATTTCTCAAACTGTGGATGCAAGCTCCTATGTTATAAGCTGCATTCTGTAGAGGCCCATGTGGCAGAGACCTGAGGGAATATCCAGACCAATGGACAGAAAGTCAGGCTGTGAGTCTGAACTGAATTCTGCCAATACCCACATGAATGATCTTGAGGTTGGATAGTCCCACAGTCAAACTTCAGTTGAGATCATGGCTCCCACCTCATGAGAGGCTTTGAAAGGCCCTCAGCTCAGCGGTGCCCAGATTCTGGATCACACAAATTGGGATGTATTAAATATGTGCTGTTTTAAGGTGCTCAGTTTTGGAGAAATTATTTCAGAGAGGAACATGTAACTAAGTCACCCAGGCCAGTGATTTTGCCCTGGCATCTTCCCTCCTTCTGCTGTTCACCCTTCTCAGGCTCCCTCCAGCCACATGGGCCACCATTCTAACTTTATGAGGTGTTCACTTCACTGATGAAACATTCTCACCTGTGTCAAGGCAATAATTTTTGTCCACTTCTCAATGAGGATATCAAAAATGCAACAAGAACTGGTCTTGTCTCTGGACCCCCGACTCAAGGTCCAGTGTTGTGATAGATTCTGCCCTATCCCAAGTCTCCTCCACTCAAGCCCCAAGCCTCTGTCTGCTTTAAAGAAACTGCAGAGAATGAAAAGCATTTTTAGCAGGGATTCAGAGCAAAATGGGCCTTTGATGGAGAACCAAAGCCATCAGACACTTTCTGAGCATCTGAAACACCTGAGGTCACTTACTGCAAGCACCACACTTTATATAGAAGAAAACTGACACATTTTTTCTGCAGCCCCTGTCTACAACAAGGTGGGTCAGCTCATCCTAGTTCCAGATGCTCACATAAGAAACTGCAGGACTTCACTTCAGTTCTTTTACAGCTGTGCTGGTGATGGCCCTGGCCCAGCCACAACTTTAGGAACCTTTCAGATCTTCTGTCCATGCTCTGGGACCCTGGGCATGTAACCAGGACAGTGGATGCCACTGCCCCATAGTGGGCCTGCCTGCAACTTTTTGTTACCCCCTCTTTTCACTTTCCTAGTATTTTCCCCTTCCCTTCTCTGCTTCCAACATCACAGTCTCCACTTGAGAAGTCAGTGTGTGTGTGTGTGCACGCGCGTGTATGTGTGTGTGCACACGTGTGCATGTGCGTGTGTGTGTGTGCGTGTGTGTGTGTGCATGCACTTGTGCCCATATGGACATGTGGAAAGAAAAATGTCCCCATGTGGAGAGGGAGTGAGCAGGGGTCTTTTAGGTTCTTAGTGGCTCTCACTTTCAAAAAAATCCTGATGGGAAGAGGTGGAGCCCTACCTAATATTCTGGACTCTGCCCATCTCCCATGGTTTGGACAGTCTCAGTCTCTTTCTGGGCCTCAGTTTCCCAATAGTAAATAAGGAGCACAAGCATGTTCTCAGCAAAGACTTGAATTGGGCTCCATCAACACCAGATGGAGTAGTGATGCAGGATGGGCTTAGATGCACATGGGTTTACAGGCCTCCTGACATGGCCGGTGCAGGTGGACATGGAGTATAGGGCAGCCAGGTCTCCTTTCCAGGGTGAGACATGCAGGCACAAGATCTCTGCTCTTGAAGTAAGTCTCACATGATCTTCCCACCTTGAGTCTCTACCTGCTCTTTGAATAATAATAAGAAGAAAATGAAAATGAAAGTGAAACAATTCACTGGGGAAAAAATGGGCAAACAATTTACCTGGGTATTTTACAAAAAGATAACCAGATGTCCAAAAAGTGTATTAAAAGTGCTCAACAATGTTACCCATCAGTAAAATACGAAGCATAATCACAATGTGACACCACTGTGCAATTGCAAAAATAAAAACCGCCAGCAATATCAAGTGTTGGTGAGGACGTAGAGCAACCAAAACTCTGGTTCATTGCTGTGTGTGTCACCTGTTACATCCGCTTTCCCAATCCTTTATTAGTATCTGATAAAGATGGCTATAAACACTCAGTGACCCAACAAATTCACTCAGGTGTATATGCAATAAAAATGCCTGTATATGCTCACCATGCAGAAGAATGCTCAGAACAGCATTGTTGGATACTTCTCCAAAATTGAAGCAACCCAAATGTTCATCAATAATAGAAAAGATAAAGTAGGTTATATTTTTTATAATGGGATGTTACACAGAAGTAAGAACAAACCACAGTCATGTTCAAAAAGATTTTTGAAATTTGGTCTGGCCCATTGGCTCACTTGGGAAAGCATGGTACTGGTAAAACCAAGGCCATGGGCTTGGGCCCCCATGCCAGCCAGACACACACTCAACACACACTCACACACACGCATGCACAATTTCTGAAATTTACAAAGGTAATTAAATTAACCAACATAAACCAGTACATTCCATATGATTCCATTTATATAAAGTTAAAAACAAGCAAAGCTAATTCAAAAGGTAGCAAATGGGTTACCTTTGAGGAAGACAAGGTAGGATCTTGGAGTGGGAGCAAAAAGGGGCTCCTGCAGGGCTGGCGATGTTCTATCTCTTGTGGGCACTGATTATGAGATATGCTTGATTTAGATAATTTATTGAGCTACAAACAATTCTTTCATAGTTTTAGATATGTATGCTACGTTTCAACACACAAACTAGTTAGTTATATCTAGAACTTTTTCCCTAGATAATTCCAAAGCCAGTAAACATAGTGGTTTGTTCAAGACTCTGGAATTACGGGGTCTAGGTTTGTATCCTGGATGTTACTGCTTTCTGCCTCAGAGATCATGGCCATTACTAACTCTCAGAGCCTCCATTTCTTCATCTGTAATTGGATTAATTATGGCTTCTTTTTCATATTGATGAGATTAAATCCTTAGAATAAATACTTGCTCTTGGGGGGTCCTTGTCATTCCTTATTCTATGGACTGTGGACAAGACTAACAAAGGCCTGGGGAAGAGGAAGGAGAACGATGAAGTTTCAGTCAAAGACATTTTCTAGGTGAAGAGTGAGGGAGAAAAGATCAAAGACGATGCTGACTTGCAAGAAAAAGTGTCCAACAGCATTGCGTTCCCTGTCTGTGGACTCCTGCTCATCTGCAAACACAGAAGGTGGACTAAAGTGGTATCTCTAGCAGGTTAGTTTTTCCAGCCGTGACATTGTCCAGTTGGCAGGGCAATAGAAATGCCATCCAAAAGCCAAACATAAATGTCTACATGTGTCTATTTATTTCCACATCTGTTCAAATATTTCTGGAGGATGCAGCTGTAGGATTTGAGTTCTTGCACTATAATGATGGGCCCTCCATCACTTCTTATGTCAGAAGGATGTAGAAACAGTCACACCTATCTGAGGAGGGCTTGGCTGAAAGTAGAAGACTCCAAGGAGTCATTATGCTGATGCCATAAGGGTGGGGGGATGGAATCTGGCGTGTAGTTTCTCATAGAGCTGTTGTGAGGGTGTTTCTTTTAAAGGAACTGTTCTTGATTAGGTTTCTCTCTCTCTTTTTGATAATACAAGAAATACATGCTCTTTGTAAAATTTGAAAAACACACCTGAGAAAGTTTTCTGCTTGGTGTGGTATGAGATTTCTTTTCCTGTCCACTGTCCTAACCCTATCTTCGAATTTTATCTAGATTATCCCATGAAACTTTCAAATTCCCCAAGGCTCAGACATTTATCTCCTTCTTAGGTAGGGAGATCAAGGCTTAGAGTGTTACTTATTTCCCTGAAGTTAATGCTCTGAAATCTAAGTACTGCAACCAGTTGACAGTACAATTTTGTTCTGTGAATGGTCCTTACAACATTAGTTGTACAAAGGCACAAAGATACAAGGAAGTTCACAAGGAACTGTCTGTAATGTTGAGAAATTGAAACCAACTGAAAAAAAGCCAATCAATTGGGAATGGTCAAATAATTATGAGGCTTTCATAATAAAGAATTTCATGTGGTCATTTAAAAATTGAAATATATCTGCAGTTATAAATTAATTTTCACAGTATAGTTCAACATTTATTTAAAGAACATTATATATGTGTATCTATCTATCTACATATTTATATCAATATAATCTATATCTTTCTATCAATCTAAATGCATATGTCCATAAAAAGGAATAGTTTGGTGGAAATAAGGGAATTTTCTACACGTTGGTATTGGTTAATGTTTTTCTTTTTTAACAAAGACCATGCATGTCCAAACTTTGAAAAGAAAGGCCCATTTTCTTAAATTTTCACTATATGGTTTTGAAACCTCTTTCCAAAATCTTTTAAAAATTCTCCTTGGAAGCTTCTGTGTTCAGTGAGAGCAGACCTGCCAAAGAACACAACTTAATTAGTCAGAGGCAAAAATTTCATCTTTATCTTTCTGGGAACAGCCCCGGGTTTCTCAGCAAGCTGGCTGTGGCCTTGAATATGAGTTTCAGGACATCAACTTTTGATTTTGGGGGGTCTGGTTGTCTTACCTGAAATTCATGTTCTTCCAAAAATATTTGGCCTTTTTCAGGTAAATCTTCAGTGTTTCTTTGTGACCTTGCTGCCTCAGTTGGTCCAAGAGCTCATTGAATGACTTCCTTATCCCAGCAGCCACCCCCACAACAAGAGGAAGCAGAAATAGCTGGCAGAGACGCACAGACTCCCAGCAGCTGGAACTGAGGTTCAAGTGCCCAGGGCAGGCCCAGGACTTTCTTTTCTACAACAGGGGCACCAAATATGTTTGCTCTCACTGTTTTGGCTCCAGGTCCTGGGACCCTTCTCTCGTGTGAATGTTCTTCCCTTCCCACTTTATACCCCAAGAGACCCAGCCCAGATGGGACTCCCCAGGGACACCCACTCCACCTGGTTAGTCCGCTGCTACACCAACACATGGCACTACCTTCTTTCTCTCCTCATCAGTCATACTTAAAATCAGACTCTGAGTACATCTCCCCTGCCCCTGACTTTGTGATCTCCTGTGGGACAGAGTGACTGCAAGAGGCAGATGCTCAATACTCCTTGTCTGTGGGTCTGTCTTGCACACTCTCTTACAGACATGCTTCAGTCCAGGAGCACAACACACAGCTGGGATCTGGCTCAGGGAGGTTTCTGACACTCCCATCCAGTCCTGTGAGAAAAGCAAACCTTGTTTTCCTCATCTGTATGTGTTTTATGGCATTAAGATTTACATTTGGGTCTAAAATCTGATTTTAGTTATTTTGTTTGTTTCTTGCACAAAATATAAATAATAGCTCTCTCTCCTCTCTCATTTTTGCATCTGAATCCTGAGCTCACAGACCACTGTGCTTAGTCCTCAGGGCAGCTGACAGTCTGAGTACGGCCCATCCCTCATTCCCTGTGGGTTCCCCCAGGTCGTGGGGGCTGCACCTGGTTCTCCAGGCTGTGCTTCTGCAGATGCTGCTCCATCATCTGCTCAGGCTCCAGCTCCTGCACCGACAGCACACTCCATGTGTCTCCCACAGCTGCATGGCCTTCTGGAAGTAGCTGAAGAGGTTTCAGCTTTATCATGCCATCTTCCTAATTAGGGCATCAAAGAATTTCTGAAGTGGCAGAACCAAGAGAAGGCATCTTTAGGGCTGACCCATCCAGCATGAGAAGGACCCCAAATATGGCCCACTCATTGGCCAGTGGAGGTTACGCATCTACAAGGACTGGCCATCCCTGCCTGGGCACCATCCCTCAAGATCAACTTCTGTGCCATACCCTGGCTCATGGTCCTTCCTCCTCTGGGAGAGTATTTCTGGTCTTTCCAAAGCCACACCCTTGGAATAGGTGACCCTGAAGTTTCATATCTAGACCTGTCCTGTGTTCCACTAAAGTCACTGACAGAAAGAATATGAAGTTACAGGCCTAGAATAAATAAGAACCAACCCTAGAAATCAGCCTGAACTCTCAGTGGCCATTCAGATCACAGTCTGGTTATCTTTCCTTCTTTGTAGTTTTCTCACTCATATCATCTAGGCCAAATATAACACTGGTTGTTAAATTATCACCCCAACTTCCTATGTTAAATAAAAAATTGTCTTCTGCCATCGTCTGGCTCGTGTAACTGCAAACTGTTGCCTGGGAGCTAAATTTGACTCTCTGCCTATTTTTTGACCCTGTGACTTAACCACAGATTTTATATTCCTTAAAGGAAAATAATCAAAAGAAAATATTTGATGATGTAAAAATTATATGAAATTCACATTGCAGAGTATATAAGTAATTTTGGAATATAGCCACACCCACTCATTTGTTATTGTTTTAAAAGATAAACAGGCACGTTAGAATTTTATTTTTTATTTTTTGCATTGTTTTATTTATTTTAGGGCAAATTCAAAACTTTTTTTATTGTTTTCTTTTTTAGAAAATCCTAGCACATAAATTTAAAAGGTCTGTACATTTGCCATGATACAGTTGAAAGTGAAACAAGATATAAATATAGATACAAATGTAACATGAAAAAACCCCACCCCCCTAAAAAAGAAAAAAAAATCCACCCAACAGGGGTGTGGGGACCATGTGTGTGAACACAGTGCAGCCAAAACTATTTTGGTGGCTGATATTTTTCAGTTTAATTTTTTTCTTTGTCATTTCCAGACACTATTATTCATAAAATCCTTGGGGTGTTCTACAAAGTTCTTATTTACTGTCCTTTAGAGTGTAATACTATGCTTGGTAAATAAAGGGCAGCAGAAAAAGGGAAGAGAAAAAGAAAGAAAAAAGACCTATGAGCCAAGACCAGCGGCCTTCCCTGTGCAGGGTACTGGTGGGCTAGTGATGGGCCACAGAAAAGGCGACCAGGCAGCATCTGCGGGAAGCGCACACAGTGCACTTGGAGAAGGCCCCGCCCTGCCCAGCCTCTGGCCTGAAGAGAGAGGCCACAGCCTGAAGGAAACAGGAGTCAGAGCCACCGGCCTCCTCTCTGTGGGGGCGGCCAAGGCCTTGGATGGTCAGGTAGACGGGGAGACAAACACAGCGCTGGGGGCTCTGCTCTTCTGTGTTCCCTTGTTTCATCTGAACAGGGTCTTGTAGGGAGGTATGGGCAAGGCAAAGCAGCTGCAGCTGGCAGGGTTGGGAGGGGACAACAGTCATGTGGCCACCCTCCAGGTAAGGTAGTGGTGTCAAGTAAGACCCCCTGGCAGTGTGGTGGGCAGCAGTGTTGAGACTGAGGCCAAGAGAACTGTGAAGTATTTGAACCTCTCTGTAAGTCAGGAGACTGAAGATTGGGCAAGTGGCATTTGAAGCTAGCCCTGTGTGAACACTATGAGGACATCAAACAATGTTCAAGGTCCTTCCCAACTACACCAGGGCACTGTGGTGAGCTTCTGGGAGTCAAAGAGCTCCAAGAAAGGAGAAAGTTCTGTCTAATAGCATTAGGCATAAAAGTACACATAGATAGTCTAGCCAGATGCACATTTCTACAACAGAGCAGTAACCAAAAGACTCCCTGGTGCACTTGTAGAATATAAAAAAGAAATACCATTAGTGATATATTAATAAACACTAATTATATTATATATTATATATATATTAATAAAAATATTAGTCAATGGAATTAAGGCCTGGTGCTGCTACATTTTGAGCCAAAGTAAGTCAATAGCATTCATCCACTGAAAGCACACCCCTGAAGTCCCCTGAACAGCAGCAGCAGGTACTTCACATGTGTAAGACGCCCCTCCGCACACACAGGTACACACGTGCACACACAGTAGCAACAGCACCCTGGGGCTTCACTGTTCCTGAACCTTATGAGACCTTCACTTTCAGTGCATATGTCCAAACAAAGTATCTGTCTTTTACAACTTTCCACATCAAATCTGGGGGGTCAGAGAAGGGGGGGTCTGTGGAAATCAGTGTTGAGAACAATACACTCAGGTGCCCTGGCTGCTTCTTTCAGTCCCAGCAGTGGACTCTGCATTGGAATAGCAAATATTTCATTACAATTAACATCAAAAGAAGCATTTTCCTTATGGAAAAAATCAATTCAATTTAGAGAATCTAAAACAGAATAGTAAGAGATAATTGAAGTCTTTGTGATTTCATTAAGAATTGCCATTGGGCTTAAGAATTGCCATTTGGCTTAAGAATTTACTCAAAAGTTATTTAACCAGACTCCAAATCTATGGTTACTCTTATTGGAACAATCAGACCCTCGAAAGGTTAAAAGGGGGATGAGGGGCTGCTGGTTTCTCATAGAAGGAAATGAAACAAGGAAACAGACTCTCAAAATGTGTTTTGAATCCCATTTTTCTGCAATCCACCACTCATCATAATTACTTTTTCCTTAAACAATGACTATTTCAGGGCCGGCCCGGTGGCGCACTGCTGCAGTGCGCCGCTTGGGAAGTGCAGTGGCGCTCCCGCCGAGGGTTCGGATCCCACATACAGACCGGCCGCTCACTGGCTGAGCGAGGTGTGGGAGCAACACCGAGGGTTGCGATCCGTTGCCGGTCA
>NW_007728491.1:352174-368800 GCF_000696425.1 Galeopterus variegatus
TCCTTAAACAATGACTATTTCAACAGATAATAAAGGAAGTACTTTGCTTTATAAAATTAAAAAACATTTATTCTAATACCCAGTCTTTCTAGACTTTTCTTTGTTCTTGATTGCAAATTAAACAGAGAAGGAAAACTGAAATGGTTAAATTGCCATTTACCAGATTAGCTGAGGACATTTTAGAACTGAACCACTTAGGTGAAGCTTGGGAAGAGAGAAAAGAAGATGGTGCTAAATCTGAACCACCAAATACTCTCAAAAACACAAGGGTCCTGGGAGAATCTCTGTAGCATAATGTTTCTCCAAGATCTTAGTTGTAAAACAGACATGCTACTTTTCCTATATCTTTCATGCTTCATGAAATGCTGTTTCAGGCATTCCTAAATGATGCTGGACATTTACCATATTTTTGTGTTTAGATTTGAACTTTAAGAATTCTTTTGAATGGAAGCTCTAGGGAAGGAACTGTCTGTGGAGTTGTTCAGAGGGGGCTGGAAGGAGACTGCTGGAGATGCCCTTCTGATTCTGTTTTAAAAGCCAGGGCAGCAGTCGGCCTCCGGTCTGGGTATCATAAGCAGAAATCCAAGTGATTGTCAAAGGCCATCTTCAGGCTTTTCTCCTTTTTTTGCCCAGACTTGATTCCCAGTTTTAGCAGGCCTCAAATCACAAGTTAAAGCACGCAGTCGTTCACAGCGCTGGCTGTGAACCGGGCAGGGCTTTGCCCCCCACAGGCTGTCTCCACAGAAAACAAGCTAAGAATGAGGAACACCCACCCCACACCCATACCTGTTATTAACAAACAAAAAATACTACTATTAACCAGGTATTGGCTAGAGAATTCTGACTTTTAGCACGGTCACGCCACACACATGTTGGATCTCAGAGTCCGTACAACATGGGATGCGGATCTTCTCTTCTCTCACTCCTTCTGCTCTGTACGAGGACTGCAGTGCAGCCCTTGCTTCCTTTACAATCAACAACAGTCAGACTCTACACAAAAGCTGGAAGTGACCAAAGTGTTGATGGTTATAAATACTCGTGGGCCTCTGTGCACTGACTGAGCAGCTGATGAAGGGGTGGGCAGAGGTCTCTGAGAGGCACCACCCTTTACTTCTGGGTCTACGCAGAGAGACTGGTGCCACCACTAGCTGCATGTGGAGATGTCAGAGGAGGAGCTGCTGCTGCTGTTTGTGGTTTGGACCTTCTTTATATGTAAGTTTAGTAGCTTCATCTTGTTCCCCATGAGCTGTGTGAGGTGAGATTTCAGATCTTCTCTGCTTATGGAATAAATTGCCACTATGAAAATACACTGGCCTTATGAGCATTACTGTCGGTGTTGTCATAACTCTGCAGCAAGCCCAGGATGATGTCAGTGAGAGCTGCAGCAAGGACTCCTTGGCGATCCTCTCAGGGACTCTGGTCTGCACTTGACGGCAGCGAGGTTGACGGGTATCAGCCATCTGGACAGTGGGGCAGAGCACTTGGATGCACTGCTCTGGCTGAATGGAACTGGCAGGTGTGGACACCACCTCCTCAGCAGCTCCCACCACCTCCCGATGGGAGTCTTTGTAGACTTCCAGAGTCTTCAAGATGGTCATCTCTGGGCAGTTTTTTAAATCTTCCTGTCTGGCCTCTCAGCATATCCCATAAAACTCTCAAAGCTATGTTCAAATGGAATGGTCTTTTCCTCCAAGGGTCTCCAACAGCAGCAGCAGAAGGTTCCTGAAATGCTCCTCCGGGACACCCAGGCTCTCTTCCTGTGTGATTGTGAGCAGCTCTGGCAGGACGCCCTTCCACTCCTCCACCTGCCCATTGTAGTTAAGCAGCCACCAGGTCAGAGTGGTCAGTGGCACATCTCAAAGCTACTCCATGTTGTCATTGAACATGGCCTCCTTCAGAGCTGTCTTGTCATAGGTTTTGGTAAGGATTAAGTAGGGGTACAGATTGTAGTCTCGCACCCACAGCCCTGGGAAGGTGCATGGAGATGAGTGTTGAGGAGGGAGGACTTCTTCTCCAGGGCCGTCCTGCCTCCTTCCACATCACTGCCTCCATGGCCCTCAGTGGCAGGGGAGGCAGCCCCCCCATCATGGGACACAATATCATAGTCCTCTTGGCCATCTTGTTTAATTGGCTCATTCAGACCCTCTTGGCTTTGGAAACTAAACTCTTCAATGACTTCTGTGACTCCACACAGAGAACTATAGATTTCTTCAAAGTTCAGGTTCTCCACAGTATAGTCCAGCATGCCTGGAGACAGACCCCCTGGGAAGTGTTGGTGGGTGAGGTCAGGGGGCTGGTCCTGCTGCTGGCGTGTCAGAGGGTGTCTGGCTAGTATTGCTTGGAGAGCCCACACTGGTGTGACTGGAATGTTTGAGGTGGTTATGCAGGAGTCTTGTGACTGCAGCCTGGAATGTTCTTGGCAAGGTGCTAAGTAACAAGGAAAGTTCAGGAGTGTTCAGTTCAGATGGACAGCTGAGCACAATCTGTACTTCCTTTTACAGGCCTGAACTTTTTGGTTCTGTTGTCCAGGTTATGAGTCTAGGAAATTCACTAGAGTTTACAAAATCTGTGTAGCTATCTGTCTGTTACAAGACTGAATGAATTTCAGGATCACAACTTTGACTTTCAGGTTTGAAGTTTGAGTTTGATCCACAATAAATCTCATCAAAATGTTAAATTGTTGACCTAATGGAAAGGAGTCCCTTGTGAAATCTAGAGTCTTCAAAACTTTTTCCTGCACAGATTCAAGTAAATCTACTCCTATTTTTTTAACTAATTGTGTGAGAAGAACAAAAAGACAGTGTTGCAAGTCATCCTTTTGAATTATTATAAAATCCACAGGAGTCTTCTTCTTGCCCCTGGGGTATCCTATCACCAGCAACAGCAGCTTCAAGATCTGTAAATGTGCTCAAATCTCACATGACATTCACAGAACCAGGTGTTCTTCCTGGCAGGCCAAGCCCAACCCAGCCTAATCCTATTTAGTTTGGACTTGTTTCTCAGCCACATCCCTGACTCCTAGGAATTTTGCTTCATTTTTCTGAAGAAGTTGTCACAGGTAGACCTCTTGAGGAGCCCGCAGCAAGCCCACCGTAACCACTTCCCAACAATTTCAGTGGGGATATCAAACAGCTACCAGGGATGTCTACTGGCTACTGTGTGACTGTGGCCCTAATAATCAGAAGGTGTAGAGGTGACATTGGTGGCACTCCCAGAGCTTTGCCATCTTGTGCAGATGTGATCTAAAGATGCATATGACCCTAGAGGCAAAGCCACTGCAGAGCTGAAAGGTGCCATGCCTGAAGATGAGGAGACTTGGGATTTGGCACTGGCTGCTGTGTTCACATCAGTATAACTTTGAGACCACTGAATGGACCCAGTCATTGACACAGATTTGGTCCTAACCATAGAGGCTCTAGATGTGGCACACCCAGTAGGACTTATTTTGGCAGAAAGCAGCTGATTCAGACCCTCTTGAGAGCTAAAAGATGAACAGTCAGATTGAGTCAAAGACATTATATGCTGTCTGAGTTCTTCAAATGTGACTGCAGGGCTTTCTGGTAGGAAGACTCTAAGGTGTGGTATAAGTGCTCTGCTTCTCAGCTTAACTGGCTGTGGAAAGCCCAATAACATCTCCTGGCTTCTATCTTTGCTTCAGAACCAGTGTCATGTATTTCTTTGTTTATTGTTTTAGCTAATACTGATTTGTGTCATTCCAGTGAATGTGTCTTCAGTTCTTGTAAAAGCAAATAAAAAACTTCAAAACCACCTTATAACTGTGACAGATTTACCTTCAAAACAGTGCCTTATAACTGTGACAGATTTACAGGTATAGTTGTTTGTTCTGATAGGTATTATTCTAGGTATGTCTGTATGCCAAATTATGCAACACCAGAAGTGTCCATAATTTTGTCACTGTTTGCAATTAAATTAAAGATAGTTGGCATAATGCCTTCAGCTCCATGGTCAAACCACAACACGATACAAGCCTCCCTCACTACTTGAGACAGAGTCTTAGAAGAGAGTTTAAATGCTCCATCCAAAAACACACATGTTGAAAGAAGTTATCACACTCAGCAACATCTAATCTTTTTTAGAACATTTACTCTCTGCTCTTAAACATGTTTGTCATCAGATAATATTTTCCTAATTTTGCTTATGGATTCCTCAAGGTCTCAGATGGAATTGACAGAATTGGCAATTAACAGAATTGACAAAACCTTGCTTAGAATGGCTAAGAAAAAATGAGAAGACTCAAAAAAAAAATTCTAAATGAAACAGAAGACATTGCAACTGATGCCATAGAAATAAAAAGAACATGTGTGTCTACTGTGAACAATTATACACCAAGAAATTGGATAACCTAGCAGAAATAAACACATTTCAGAAAACATGTAACCTACAAAGACTAAATCATGAAGAAATAAAAAAATCTGTACTGAATAACCAGAATAGAATATAAATCAGTAATCAAATATCTCATAATTTAAAAAAAGAAAAATCATAGGATCAGATTGCTTCACTGGAGACATTCACTAAACATTTAGAGGGAAATTAAAATATTGAATATGAGTGAACACTTACAAACTTATTCTGTGAGACCAGCATTGCTCTAATAAAAAAATCAAACAAAGGTACAAGCAAATTACCCAAATATACCAATATCCCTGACAAATAACGATGCAAACTCCTCAAGAAAACACTAGCAAGAAATATTTAACAACACAGTAGAGGCATTACACACCATGACCTTGTGCAATTTATTTGTAAAGTGCAAGTATGATTCAACACATTAATCAATTCAATACACCACTTTAACAGAATAAAGTACAAAAAGTACATGATCTCAATTGACACAGAAAAAAGCATTTGATAAAACTCAACATCAGATCATTCACAGAAAAAAGCATTTGATAAAATACATGATCTCAATTGACACAGAAAAAAGCATTTGATAAAACTCAACATCAGATCATTTTTAAAAAACACTCAAAAAATAAGAATTGAAGAAAATTATATGTGTGTGTGTGAGATAGATATATTTTATATATCTCAAAATCTCACAGCTAATATACTCATGGTAAAAACTAAAAGAATTTCCTGTAAGATCATGGACAAGGCAAGAATGCCTTTTGTGGCCACTGCTATTCACCATAGCACTGGAAGTCCAAGCCAGACTAATTAGGTAATACAAAGAAATACAAGCCATTCAATTTGGAAGCATATAAACAAAAGTAATAAAATTATCTCTGTTTTCAAATCATATAAACTTATATAAAAAATCAAATATTCTGCAAAAAATCTTTTAAAGCTCAGAATTGAAAAAAATAGCACTCAATAATCACTTGATTTTCTATACATTAATAACAAATACTCCATAAACGCTTCCCAAGCGGCGCACTAACGCAATGCGCCACCGGGCCGGCCCAAAATGAATAAAATTCTTAAGAATAAATTAAACCAGTGAGGAGAAACACCTGCAGAATGAAAACTACAAAACATTGCTTAAAAACACAGCAAAACAAAACTACAAATAAATAGAAAGGCATCCTGTGTTCATAGGTTGGAGTATTTAATATTGTTAAAATGTACATATGACATAAAGCATCTACATATTCAAAGAAAACCCTCTTATAATTTCAGTGGAATTTTTTGAATAAAAGTAAAATCATCAAATTTATATGGAATAACAAAGGAAACCAAATAGCTATAACAACCTTGCAAGAGACAAGTCTCTCACTTCCTGTTTTAAAAACATACTACAAAAATACAGCAATTCAAAAAGTATAGTACTGAAATCAAGACAGACATTTGGACCATTGGAGCAAAACAGACAGCCCATAAATTAGCTCTCACATATATGGTCAAATAGTCCGCATCAAGGGCAGCAAGGCTACACAATCAGAAAAAACTATATATTAAAAGGATATCAAAGGATATGCAAAACAACAAATTTGACTCTCACCTTAAAAAAAAACTAACTGAAAATTAACTAACAATCTGAAAGTAAGGCCTGAAAATATAAAATTCCCAAAAGAAATTATGGGGAAAACTTTATCACATTGCATTTGACAATGATTTTTGTTTGTTTGGGTTTTGTTTTGTTTTGTTTTGTTTTGTTTTTGATGGCTATCCAGTATGGGGATCCAAATCCTTGAACTTGGTGTTATAATACCACACTCTAACCAACTGAGCTAACCAGCCAGCCCCAGCAATATTTTTTAAAGTATGACACCAAAACTGCATGCTAAAATACTAAAAAACATCAAAAAGTATTATGTCAAACTTAAAATCTATTGTACAGCAGTGGAAATAATCAACACAGTGAAAGGGAAACCTGTATATGAAAACATTTGTAAACCATGTATCTAATAAGGGGTTAATAGCTATAACATATAAAGTACTCCAACAACTTAATAACAACAACAATGCAGCAACAAATAATCTGATTTAAAAATAGACAAAAGATCTAAAAGACATTTCTCAATAAAAGATATACAAATAGCCAACAGCTAAGAAAACAATGTTGATGTCACTAATCATCAGGGAAATACAAATCAAAGCCATAACACGATATCATCTCAAACCCATTATCATGCCAACTACCAAGAAAAAAAAAAGCAAAATATGAAAGAATAAGTGCTGGAGAAAATGTGAGCAACATAGAAATCATGTGCAATGTTTGGTAGAAGCACAAGATGTGCAGATGAAATAAATAACTGTATTGAGGTTCCTAAAAATGTTACAAAATGGAGAATTACCATATAACCCAGCAATTCTACCTCTGGATGCACATCCAAAAAACCTGAAATGTGATCTTAGTTGGAGAAAAGCTCACTTTGTACTATTTTAAAAATATGTTAAACAAAATAAAAGTAGCCTTTTGTAGGTTGTAATAATGCTAAGGTAAATTAAAATATTGGCAGAGCCAGTGCTCCGCACTTTGTAGGGTGCTTACTCATCCAAAGCTTTCTCTGAACAATGGTTTTGTAAAGCAGGCAGGGAAGGAATTATCACTCCTGTGTGATGGGTTTGTGTGTGTGTGTTGGGGTGTTGGAGGGGGGATAACCCATATAGAAACACTGGCCAGCTCTCCCAGGTGCCTTCTCCTCCCTGTGCTCTCAGCCATCCTCCAACCATGACCGTGCAGCTTGCTCTGCCCCATGGTTGCTTATGGTTGTGATCACAGGCCTCACTGAAAATCTTCCAGCCACTTGTAGGCAAATGAGGGATGGAGCAAACATATCCTCACATCAGGCAGGGTGGAGAGGATTACCAGTACACACGAGAATAAAAGAGGAAGAGAAACAGGAAGGGCTGGATAAAGTACTGGGCCCCATTTCTGCCACAAGAGTCTGCTCTTGAATGTCATCTGCAAAACTCCCACTGTTTGTGGAGGCAGATGGGTAGGATGCAAGGGAAGGATGCTCTGGAGGGTTGGGAATTGACCTTGGGCATCCCGTGAGTTAGAGTTGTTGTGTATAAGACAGAGAAAGAGAAGAAATAAAAAAGAGAGAGAGAAAGACAGAAATAGAGACAGAGAAGAGACAGACAGGGACAGACAATAAAGAGGTCGGTAGATATTTAAATTAAACTGGTACCTTCATTCAAATGTTCGCTTCATTTCTAAGGCCACTGTCTCTTCTGCACTGCTGTTCTTTAGATTTATACTCATGGGTCCTCTGAACCCAATATCTATCAATGGCCCCTTGACACAGTTTTACATGTGTGGAGCCCAGTGTGCTTGGAGCAGGGCAGCTCTGACAGCCAAATGAGATGACAGAGTGTGCAGTAAACGACAAGATCTCTGGGGCCAGAAGGACTTGATCTGCTGACAATTGCTTTGGCAAGTTATTCAATTTTGTTGAGTCTCAGTTTGCTTTGTTGTAAATATAGAAATGACAACTCTACCTCTTGGGCTATGGTAGAAATCAAATAAAAGGTCTAAACTCAGTGTCCACCTCCTCATAGAAAACTTATTTCAATAGGTTTTTATTTCCTTTTTTATATGCATATTCATTCATCAAACATGTATTGAGTGTCTGTTGTGTTCTAGAGAGTGTTCTAGGTGCTGGTCCTATAGCAATAAACAAAACAGGACAAATCCTTGTTCTTGTGTTTGTATTCCTGGGGTGTGGGGAAGATAGGCAAGAAACAAATAAATCAGAAAAAACCTTTAGCATTTCAAAATAAGGAAGGGGCACAAGAAGTTGGAGAGTAGCAGAATGTGATTCTATGTGAGGATGGGGTTCTGGAAGGTCTCATGAGAAGGTGACATTGGAACAGAGACCTGAGGATGTGAGAGATCCACCATGGGAGAGAATGTCCCAGGCAGTGGGAACAGCAAGTACAAAGGCCCTGAAGCAGGAGCAAGCAAAGGCAGCCACTTTCAGCCTCGGTTTTTGCTTCTGTTAAATGGGCGTGGATGTACCTGCTTTGCAAGATTGGGGGAGGAGTTGATGGGCTGAGGTGTGGTTCCCCTGTGTAGGAATATTTCACCACTACATGGAGTATGCCTGATTTCATGCAGAGGCTGGATCTGACATCTCCCTGGTGGATCTTGTCTTCCAGATGGGCCTCTGGGTGTACCTGCAGTTATGGCAGACCTGCATGGCCTTCAGTGAGTCCCCCAGTTCTGCCCCTCATGAGGCCTTGGAGGGAGCAGGGATCTAGGTGACTGGCACACTCAGCCACCCTCTGCCCCTTGCACTGATCGTTCTGAGTATCCTTGAGGTTGTTATAATCTTGCTGCTCATCTTTCTCCAGAAGATAATTCTCATTACCATTGCACTCATCAAAGAAGCCAGCATGTGGGTGCCAGGGCACCAGGAATCCCAGTTGGGGTCATTCCCAGGGCTGTTCAGCCTCTGGTGCCTGTTTCTCTTCTCCACAGGGATGTGGGATACATCATGTTCTACCCTCCGGTCATCTTCTTCCTGCTGTGCCTTTGCATTGCCTACTGGGCCAACACTGTTTTGTATCCAACACCACAACCCAATCTCTGACCTTGGGATGGATAAAGGCCAAATTCGCCTGGAAGCAACCTGCAGCTTGGGGACAGGGCTAGAACCTGGTGGGAGAATTGATTCTTTCCCACAATCTCCTGGGGTCACCAATCCCAGACCTAGGGTCCACTTCCAAAGAAATGGTCTATAAGATCTTTGATGACATCTCCTGCCCACTTGTTGGGAAATCCTGCAACCCTAAGGTGGGCATGCCTGTGGTAGAAAGGGCAGATATTGCCCTAGCAGCCCCAAGACAATTGGAAACCTCTCATTCCCCACTTGAGAGATTATAGGCAAACATTTGGCACCCACTGTATACCCTGTGCTGGGTGTAGGGGGAGTGGAGGAAAAGAGACTCCATCACTGGATCTAGCAACTTCCCAAGCTGGCTTCCCCTCTTCAACCCGGCCTATCCCCCACCCTATATGCTAAACCATTCATCTTTTTTCCCCTTGAATAATTCTTGACCCCCATGATTGCCAGTTCTTGCTTCAAGAATCTTTCCTTGGTTTACACAAGCCCCTATCCTGAACCCCCAATTCCTTGCATTACCCTTTAATCCCCATGACTCCTGCCATATCACAGGGTCTACCTGATCCCAGGCCTGATGCCAAGAGCCTAATCTGAACTCCTGGCCCCTATATTTTGCCTTGGCTCTGCATCCTTCCCCCAGACCTTCCTCTCCTCCAATGAATCCCACATGTGTCCCAAAGCCCACTGCCAATTTGCCTTCTAAGGCAATGACTTGGGCTACCACTGGGTGCTGCTGGGCCTGCAGGCCTTCAACACATTTATATTCCTTTGGCTTGTCAAATTCATGGTGGCACTAGGCCACGTCATGCTGGCTGGGGCCTTTGCCTCCTGCTACTGAGCCCTGTGCAAGCCAAATGACCTGCCCTCCTTCCCACTCTTCTCTGCCCTCTCTGTGGTGCAAAAAAAGCATCTGATAAAACTCAACGCCTCTTTATGAATAAAAACACTCTACAAACTAGAAATTGAAGAGACTTTACTAATCCTGATAAAGAGTATCTGCAAAAGTTGTACAGCTAACATTACACTTTCCAATAAAAGATGAAATGCTTTCTCCCAACCTAAGGAACAAGAAAAGCAATGTCTACTCATGCTAATGTCTTCTAAAATTTGTACTGGAGGATCAAGCCAGGGCAATTGGACAATAAAATGAATCACCTGACTGAAAAGAAGAAATTATCTCTATTCACAAATGAGATGTTTTGTTATATAGGAAATACAAATACACAAAAGAAAACTATTAGAACTAATGACCAAGTTCAGCAAGGTTGCAGGATACAAGACTAATACAGAAAATCAATTCAGTTCTAACATTAGCAATTAATAAACTGAAAAAGAGTATAAGAAATTTTTTTATTAAAAATTTCAAAAAAAATAAAACACTGAGAAATAAATTTACCAAAATAGTATGACACTAAATTGAAATCTACAAAACATTGTTGAAAGAGTTAAAGAACTAACTAAATAAAATTATATCTCTGGTTCATGGATCTGACATTCATATTTTGTTTTTCTTGGTTTGTTTTGTGGCATTTTTTTTGGCAGCTGGCTCATACAGGGATCTGAATGATGTTCATTTTTAACATGGCAATAGTACCAATACTGAAGTACAAATTCAACACAAGCTGTGCCAAATCCCAGGCAGATTTTTTACAGAAATTGACAAGCCAGTCTTAAAATTTGTGTGGAATTGCAAGGAACCCAGAATAATCAATATAATACTTAAAAAAAAATTGCAGGACTCGCAGATTTGGATTTAAACCTTACAGTACTGATGACAATGTGGTACTGGCATAAGAACAGAAAAAAAAACAGTAAAATAGAACTGAGAGTCCAGAAATGAACCCTCACATTAATGGTCATTTGATTATCAACAATATGATCAAACAATTCATACAAAAAATGATAAGAGGGCTCTGGGAGACCTTTGTGTATTTTCAGTCAGGCTTGTCTCAATTCCTGTCTCTGCTTCTTCTCCCTGGACCCCAGGGGATGTGTATACACTTCTGCTTCCCCCATCCCTCCATGCTGTGCAGAATGTGGGGACATGTCTGCTCCTTACCTCATTAGCCTACAAGTGTCAGGGAGATTTTCAGTGAGGCATTTGACCACAACCACAGTGAACCTAGGTGCAGAGCATTTAGGTCCTTAATCTAATTGAGTTAATTTTATAAGTGGTGTTAAGTAAGGGTTCAACTTTATTCTTTCACACATGAGTATCCTGAGTATCCATTTTTTTCAGCACATTTTGTTGGAGGTGCTCCTAGAGGCCTCGCCTCTTAATAGAACTGTATTGGAGATTAAGTTTTAGCATGAAATTTAAAGGGACACATTTGAATCATAGCAAAAAGGAAAGTCGAAATATTCACAAATACGTTGAATTAAACAACATTCTCCTCAACAACCTACAGATCAAAAAATACATAATACAATGGAAATCAAAAAATATCATGAGAAAAATGAAAATGAAGACACAACGTACCAAATCTTATGGGATTCGAGAAAGCAGTTAAAAGAGGGAATTTTATTGAAATAAATGTCTGTATTAAAAAGAGAGTGATCGCAAATGAACAACCTAATGTTATACCTCAAAGAACTAGAAAATCAAGAACAAACTAAGCATAAAGTTAGTATCATGAAACAAATAACAAAGATCAACACAATAAATAAGAGACTATAAAAACAATAGAAAAGATCAACAAAGCTGAGTTTCGTTTCATTTTGTTTTGGTTTTGTTAAAAGATAGCATTGACAGACCTTAAGCTAGGCTAACTAAGAAAAAAAAGACTCAAACAAATACAATAAATGAAAGAGCACACATTACAACCGATATAAGAGAAATACGAAATATTATAAAAGACTACTATTAGCAAGTGTATACATGCAAATTGAATAACCTAGAACAAATAGACAAATTCTTACACATATAAAATCTAATTCATGGTCCCACTCTCTAACTGATGATCAAATGCCAAATAAAGAGTGGATTTGCTAGATTATCATGGGCATCTTTTTCCAATGAGGCTCTGGAGGACATTGGTGCTGAACCTGGGCTGGGAAGGGCTATTGTCCCCATGGATTGGGGTTAACAGATAAAGCACAAGACAGTCAGTTAAATATGAATTCCAGATAAATAATGAGACTTAATTTTATATATAATTATTATATATGACATGTATATGTATATAAAATACCTCCAGGCATTGCACAGGAATGTTACATGCAAACATGTGAAGATTTTATAGTTATACTAAAAAGTTATGTGTTGTCTTCCTGAATTTTATCCTTTACTGTGAGTCCTGTATTTTTATTTGGTGAGTCTGGCAACCCCAACATAAAATAATAATGGGATCTGAAAACATGGTACATATTTGAAAAAACAGAATAGAACAAAAGCTCACAGGTTGTGTAGCTTGGTCTGTGTATAAAGAAGAATAGGGTCCTAACTTGTGGAGTATACTTACATTTATAAAGCAAATATACTTCACAGAGTCTAGTTTCTTGTAGTTTCAGGTTTAGCCTAACATCTTAAAAGTACATATAAAATGTTGACCTTGCAAAAGACAGGAAATTTTCCCCAGGCTATAGTCTCTGTTGTAAGATAAAGAATTGTAGCACAGCAAGGTTGCTGGCTCAAGGACAGACAAGTTACTGATTAATATGTAAAGATATTGGGAAATTGCTGTAGAGAGAGAATGTTTACTAAGATCAAGCTTTTGTTGGTGGATGACTTAACCTTTTGCAAATTGCATTATGGAATGTCACCTTGCTTGTTTTACTGAATGTTACCAGCTTCTATTGTTAAACTTGTTAAACTTTTACCCTACCCCATGTTATTCTTCTGTAACTTCCTGGTCTGGAGAATAAATGCTGGGCCAGTATTCCAGTTCTTGGTTAATTTCCCAAGGAAGGAATGCCTCATTTTGGGGGGTTCTGGGAGATTAACACCTTTGTGGCTTCTCACTGCTTGGAAGAGATGGGCTTTGAGTAATCTTTTGCAGCTCCATCACCCAGGGAAAGAGGGGTGTCAAAGCTGTGGGAGGCAGAGCAACATTAACTGATACCTTAAAAACTTATAAACCAGGGTCGGCCCCGTGGCTCACTCAGGAGAGTGCGGCACTGGGAGCACCGAGGCCAAGGGTTCGGATCCTATATAGGGATGGCCGTTGCACTCACTGGTTTAGTGTGGTGTGGACAACACCATGCTGAGGGTTGTGATCCCCTTATCAGTTAAAAAAAAATCCTACAAACCAGAATGCACATCTCAGCACTCACTGTGAGCAGTGACAACTAGGCTGTCCTTGGGTTGATGGTGAAGGCTCTGAGCATAATTAGATGACAGATGATGCAGGTCAAGTTCATCATCACTATTCTCACGCTCAACTTAGAATATTCTTAGTATTGCAAGCCCCAAAGAATATAAAAATTCATAATAATAGTAGGGGAAATAACATAATTACATGGGCCAAGAACCAGACTGATCACAAAACCTATGAGCTTAGACCAGATGTCCAAAAAAGAGGACTGTAATGAACAGAAGAAGCCATTCACAAACCCAATGCTATTTTGCATTAATATGTTATTTTAGAGAAAAGTAAGCTTACTGAAATTTATTTCCTCACCTCAATAATAATATCTAATATTTAGAGTTGTATTATTTTATGAATGATATTTTAATATAGTTTGTTGCATTCTGCCTGACCTATATTTAAGTATAAATCTTTGAAGGTATGTCAAAGAGTTAATGGGGACTGAGACATTTTGGGGGTTGGGGATGTGAAAAAGTCCTGGAAATATAGAAAGCAATGTGGATGCCCAGGGCCAGGGCCAGGCTCAGGAAAGACCCAGGAAGATCTTAAACACTCACCTTGACCTTCAAACTCTGCAAAAGCAGAATGTGGAGGCAAAGACAAAGTTGTAACTTCCTGGTTGATTGGTAAAGGCATGACCCAACACACACACACAAACACAAAAACACCCTCACACACACATATCCCACATAAAAAGATCAGGAGATTTATTTTTGGGGAGGGGGGACTGGGTACAAGGCAAGAACAAGCATTTAAGGAAATCTCTGCAATCACTAGCTGCTCACTAAGCTAATGGGACAGAGACTTCAACAGACACACATGACAAAGTACACCATCTTAAAAAACAAGCTTAGAAAACAAACTGCAACCCACAATAAGTAACACCAAAACCCAGAGGAAGGAGGATGATCTAAATTCCAAAGTTACCACATTATAATGTTCAAAATATCCTGATTTCAACAAAAAATGACAAGGTATGTGGCTAGATGATGCTTGCTGGGTACACTTTAATCAAGAGTTTCTACTGTGATTTCAGAGTTGATAAAAAATGGAACCTGTAGGATTTCTGCTGTTACGTGTGACATTATTGATACATTCAGAGCCTAAAATCTTACACTTTTCAGAATTTTTCTAAATGCATATTCTCTGTTTACTGACTAAACATGCTGTCCATGTGTCTATCTGCCTAACTTGTTGGTTTTCTAATAAAGTCAGTTAGCATTTGATGCGTTCGTATTTTCATTATCCATGAAAACAATTGATGTTGTGGTAGTTTCAATGTCACCTAATATAGCGGTAAATATGCCAGTCTATCTTTCTTTTCAAAGAATCTTTGTATTACATATTTAAAACTGTTATGTACTAGGGCTATACATGTATAAGTAGTTTGGAAAAATTCATAATATGATTTTGTAAGTATCAACTATTCTGATTTATCAAATTATCAACCATTGATAATGTTCTTCACTTACATCATCTTTTTTATTTTTTCTAATTACAAGGTTTTTTTTGTTACCTAAATTTTGACACATAAAAAGATAAAGGCTCAGTCTGCCGTCTTGATAAAACCCACAGTCAGATGCCATAATCTCCTAATATAATTTACATGCAACCTCATCTGTCTCTGCGTCGTGGGTACAGAAGTCAGAGTCATTTCCCCTTTCCCATATCAGAGGACCCTGAGACTTAAGGCATTGATAGATTACACCAAAGCCTCATTCTATTTCATTTTTTTATACATCAAGTGCCACAAAAACTTAGAAGCATGAAATACTACTAATTATAAACAAATTTTTCTAAAGATAAAAATTATCAAAACAGACTCAAGAAGTAAATAATATATTAATATGCCTATATAAAGATATTAAATTAATTAGAAACTTTTATACAAAGAATATCTCAGGTCACCGGTACAGTCTACTAATTTAAATGAAGAATTAATACTAATCCTTCACAAAGGCTTTCATAAAAATAGAAAACAGTTCTCAATTCATTCTACTAGGGCAATATTATCATAATAAAGACCACAGAAAAGCATCACACACATACAAAAAAACCCCCAGAGAACATATCCCTCTTGAAGACAGACTAAGAAATTTTAATACTGACAAATTGAATCCAAAAATATATAAAAAGAATTATAAACCATGACCATGTGGGACGGTGCCACAAGTATGCAGTTTGTTTAATGTCTTTTAAACTATTCATGTATTCATCTCTATACACCACCTTCAAGTTTCCTAGTGTCCGTGTGTGTATATGTTTGTGTGTGAGTGTTTGAGTTGTGGTGAGAAAACTTAACCAGGATACATTTACCACCTTGATTGTGGTGAGGGTATCATGGGTGTGTGCATATGTCCAAACTGAAGCTGTATATGTTAAACGTGTATTTTTGTGTATCAATTATTCCTCAAAAAGTTGTTAATAACAATTAATAAAATGCACCATATTAAGAAAATCAAGATATAATACTATCAATCAACATACTCATACACAAGCACAAAAATCTGATTAAATCCATTACCCTTTTATGAATAAAACCCTAAACAAACTAAGAATCAAAAGAAACTTCTACAAACTGATAAAGGGTGTGTACAGAAAGCTTACAGTAAACATCATGCTTAATGGTGAAAGCAGAATGTTTTCCTCATAAGACTGGGAACAGACAGGAATATTCACTTTTACTGCTTCTATTCAACGTTTCACTGAAGGTTTTTGCTAAAGATGTCAAGGGTGAAAAATGAGGAAAAGGAATCTGATTGCAAAGGAAAGAGTAAAAGTGCCCTTTAATATCCAAGATGTGATCTCGTATATGAAATAAATTCTGAAGAATTCAGTAAAACCCACACAAAGTAATAAATACAATCAGCAAGATTGCAGGATACAAGGTCATGAAGCAAAAATCGATTATTTTTATACACTAGAAATTAACATCTCAAAATCTCAAAAATATAATTAAGAAAACAATAGCATTCAAAATAACCTAAAAATTTTGGGAAATTTTTTTTGTAAAGGTTCTCTGGTTTTATAGTGAAAACTACTGTATGTAATAAAAAGACAGAAACAACCTTAAAAGTGAAGTAATGTCAACACGCACCGCCAACCCGGTGGCAACGTTACCAAACCACAGCAAGAAGGACCCCGGGTTCCTGAGCTGGGGTGGTGGGGGACGAAGGCTTTTGCCACACCCCCGACATCTGCCCCCAGCCCGGCAGGGACCAAGCAATGCTTGGAAGCCCCCAGGTGTCCCCTGTGGGAATGAGGGGCTGCCTGCTGTACCG